>NC_053028.1:93037348-93171353 GCF_003073215.2 Triticum urartu | reverse complement strand
AGCTCGGCACGGAGGAACTCGGTAGGTGTGTGTTTTGTTATGTATGCTCTATGGAGCCTCTGTTCTTTGTATATTCTCTACAAAGAGGGGCTGCGTGGGAGAGTAAAGAAATGCAGCTGACACATGGTGGAAGAATTCTCTGAAAGTACAAAACGACACCTGGAGGAAGAATTCTCTAAAAGTACAAAATGTGTCCATAACAAGCTCAAGCTCAAGTAGTGACACGTATACTCAGAGCTAGGCAGTGCAGTGCCATGCAAAAAATTCTTTTTTTTAAATAAGAGCATCTACAATCAGATCCCTCGGACGTTCAATCAAACAGTCCAGTCACTGCCCGGACCGGACATAAGAAAGAAGAAAACAGCCACTCAACCTGACTCCCGCCCGTCACTTTTATCTCCATATGACCGGGATGTTCGGGCTTGTCTGAATGGCCCTTCACGTAGGATGCGGCCCACCCCGAACCACTTTTTCACTTTTTATTCTTTCTTTTCTCTTTCTCTCTCCATCCCAACAATCACATGCATTTGGTCGAACAATTTGAGAAGGGTATAGAGGATATTGTTGCATGCATGCACATATAGAGGCTTAAAACGGACGCGACCGATCACTGACCGGGCACCTTCGTGGATGTCTGGGGATCGAAATTACCTAATCCTGGTTGTGGATGCTCTAACACTACTCCGAACCGATTCACAAAATATGACAGTGTGTTGCGTGACATGACGTGAAAACAACTCACCTTTTATATTCGGTGGTTTTTTTCACTCCTCTAGTAGTGTTGTACTATTAAACTTACACATTTGGTATGCAAGCCAAATGAATTTTTGAGATTTTAATATTTTAATTGGGCAATTTGGAAATCCTGTTGTACAATTTCTGGTTTAGATCAACAAAAGTGCTCCACAAACGATAGTGTTGGACCATAACTGCACGACCCAGGGATCCGGCGGCACTAAAAAATACTAATAAAAAAAATCTAAACTTTCATAATGGAAAATAAAAAGAATTAAGATAAACCCTTTAAAGCAAGAGCAAGAACTACAGTGATTTTTTTACATGCATTGTTGAATTTTCTTTTAATCTTCCTCGTTTTAAACAGATGATTGAGAGCAATAGAAATGAAACAAATAGAGTAGCAAATATACAGTATTTTTAAAGATGGACGCCGACAAGTGTCATATGTGTTGATGTTAGGGGATCTGCACACACATTTTTGTGTGGTGTATAAGAGAAACAGCACACACACCTACGTGTGGGTAAAACAAGTAATGCCCACACACCTCTTTTTTCCTCTCCCGATCCCCCTCACACGCGTGCGTGTGGGCGAAATAGATAACTCCCACACGCGTGTATGTCAGGCCTCATACCTTGTGGTCCCGCACGCCCCGCGTGACAGTCACCGCGTGTCCCGCAATTGCCATGGTCCAGACCCTCGTCCATGTTCGTTTAACTATAGTTGCCATGTCGCTGAACTTCGGTTGCCATGTCGGACAACTATAGTTGTCATGGTTGCTCAACTGCAGTTGCCATGTATGGTTTGGTCTACTGCAGTTGCCATGATTTCAAAATTTTAGGAGTTGCCACCCACTAACACTAGGTAGTTGCCGTGTAGCACTACAAAAAGGCATGGCAAAAAACATGTTCGGGTAAAAGAGAGAGTTGCCGTGTGCTCACAAGCACGCTAGGGTAGTTGATATGTAAAGAGAAAGAGTTGCCATCTACTTACGTGCACGCTAGGGCAGTTGACATGTACCATGCAAAAACACATGGCAACTCGGGTAAAAAAGAATTGCCATCTGCTTACAAACAAAGCTAGGGCAGTTGCTATGTACCCTGCAGAAACACATGGCAACTGCCAGCTTTGGGTGTGGGCGAGGAGACGGGCGTGTGTGTGAAGTGATAAACGTCCACACACCAGCCCCCTCTGCGTGCGTGAAAACTGGTGTGTGGGTGAATTGTTAAACGCCCACACACCAGCCCCCCGTATGATGAAAAAGGACGTGTGGACGATCGAATTAAGGTCTATTTAGGACACATCTAGATGTGACATAATTATGTCACATCTAAGATGACATCATCCTATTATTTATGGCTCTCGATCGATCCATTTATCCTCTCGTCGATTTTTTGTCACCCATGGGCTTCCTCCCTTCGGGCTCGTCATTTTCTTTATCGCTCCATAGGCTGGGCCTTGTTTGTTTGTTTATTTTGGGAGCTGCCCCGTGTTGCGGGCCGCGTGCCTCGCAAGGAGCCCCGGCTGGGCCGGCCACACGATTCCACACCGGTCGACAATGCTTCGCTGGAAAACTCCAAAAAGGAAGAGCAGCCGCACAGATTCAACACAAAAACATCTTACTGTTAAATGCCTGTAGCTTTCCGTAAAGAAAATGTCGACCGCCTCCAGCTAGCCACAGTACCTGTTGGGCACTCCTATATTCTAATCACCGTAAAACTCTCTCAAGCGGCCGATCGAACAATTTCAGAACTTCACCAACATTTCTTCAATTTTTTTGATTTTTAATCGAGAAAAACAGTTGTCGAGAACATCTTTTGCTATTGAGATTATTTTTTGGGAATATACGAACATTCTTTTCAAACTTCTGAACATTTTATAAAAATGCGCACTCCTTTTAGAAAAAGTTGAACTTTTATAGAAAAGTACACACACCCCTAGTTGCGAGTCGATGGTCGGCTTGCAACTAGGGATCATCGACAGACTCACACATACACACACCTAGTTACGAGCTAATGGTTGGCTTGCAACTGGGGGCCACGACAAACACACACACACCCTTAGTTGCGAGTCCATGGTCGACATGCAACTAGTGACCCTCGACAAATACACAGACTTCTATTTGCGATTCAATGGTGGACATGCAACTGGGGAATCTTGACAAATACATACACCCCTAGTTGCGAGTCGATGGTCGGCTTGCAACTGGGAACTGTCGACAAACACACACGCGCACACACCCTTAGTTGCGAGTTGCTGATCGGCTTGCAACTGGGGGCCATGACAAAACACACACACCCCTAGTTGCAAGTCGATGGTTGACATGCAACCGGGGACCCTCAAAAAACAAAAACACACTCCCCCTAGTCGTGAGTCGATACTCGGCTTGCAACCGGGAACCCTCGACAAACACACACACACACACACCCACACACGCACACACCATTAGTTGCGAGTCGATGGTCGGCATGCTACTAGCGACTCTCGACAAACACACGCGCTCCTAGTTGCGAGTCGATGGTTGGCATGCAACTAGGGACCCTCGACACACACACACAATTGCGAGTCATTGGTCGACATGCAACTAGGGACCCTCAACAAACACACACACCCCTAGTTGTGAGTCGATGGTCGGGTGGAAACTGGGGGGCATGACAAAACACACAAACTCCCCTAGTTGCGAGTTGAAGGTTGACATGCAACTGGGGACCCTCGACACATACACACACTCCTAGTTGCGATTCGGTGGTTCCCTTGCAACTGGGGGGCCTCGCCAAAACACACACACCCCCTAGTTGTGAGTCGATCTTCAGCTTGGAATTAGGGACCCTTGACAAACACACACTCCCCTAGTGGCAAGTCGATGGTTGACATCCAAATGGGGACCCTCGACAAACACATACATACACCCCTGGTTGCGAGTCGATGGTTGACATGCAATTGGGGACCGTCAACAAAACACACACACCCTAGTTGCGAGTCGATGGTTGACATGCAAATAGGTACCCTTGACAAACACACAAACACACACACACACCCTAGTTGCGAGTCGATGATCGGCATGCAACTGGGGACCCTCAAGAAACACACACGCACACCCCTAGTTGCGAGTTGATGGTCGGGTTGCAACTGGGGACCCTTGAAAAACAAAAACACACTCCCCCTAGTCACGAGTCGATGCTCGGCTTGCAACTGGGGACCCTTGACAAACACACACACACACACATACACACACACATGATTAATTGAGGGTCGATGGTCGGCATGCAACTGGCGACTCTCGACAAACACGCGCGCTCCTAGTTGCGAGTCGATGGTTGACATGCAAGTGGGGACCCTCCACACACACACACACACCCTAGTTGCGAGTCATTGGTCGGCATGCAACTAAGGGCCCTCAGCAAACACACACACCCCTAGTTGTGAGTCGGTGGTCGGGTGGCAACTTGGGGGCATGACAAAACACACACACTCCCCTAGTTGCGAGTTGAAGGTTGACATGCAACTGGGGACCCTCGACTCGACAAACACACACACACACACACACACACACCTAGTTGCGACTCTTTGGTCAGCTTGCAACTGGGGGGCCTCACCAACACAGACACACACACACCCTAGTTTTGAGTCGATCTTCAGCTTGGAATTGGGACCCTTAACAAACACACAACCCCCTAGTTGCGAGTCGATGGTTGACATGAAACTGGGGACTCTCGATAAACACACACGTACACCCCTAGTTGCGAGTCGATGCTTGACATGCAACTGGGACCCTCAACAAAACACACACACCCTAGTTGCAAGTCAATGGTTGTCATGGAAGTAGAGACCCTCGACAAACATAAACACATCCCTAGTTGCTAGTCGATGGTCGGCATGCAACTGGGGACCCTCCAGAAACACACACACACACACACACACCTAGTTGTGAGTCGATGGTCGGGTTGCAACTGGGGACCCTCCACACACGCACGCACACACACACACACACGCACACACAGAGACACACACACACACACCTAGTTGCGAGTCAACGGTTGGGTTGCAACTGGGGACCCTCGACAAAACACACACCCCTAGTTGCGAGTTGATGGTCGACATGCAACTGGGGGCCACGACAAAACACACACACCTCTAGTTGCGTGTCGATGGTTGGCATGCAACTGGGCACCCTCGACAAACACACACACACATCCCTAGTTGCGAATTAATGGTCGGAATGCAACTGGGGGCCTCGACAAACACACACACACCCTAGTTGCGAGTTGATGGTCAGCATGTAACTGGGGACCCTCGACAAACACATACACCCCTAGTTGCGAGTATTGGTCGGCATGTAACTGGGGACCTTCGACAAACACATACACCCTTAGTTGTGAGTCGATGGTCGGCATGCAACTGGGGACCCTCGACAAACACACACACACACACACACACACACACACACCCTTAGTTGCAAGTCGATGATCGGCAGCAACTGAGGACCCTTGACAAACACACACACCCCCAGGCGTGAGTCGGTGGTCGGGTGGCAACTGGGGGGCATGACAAAACACACACCCTCCCCTAGTTGCGAGTTGAAGGTTGACATGCAACTAGGGACCCTCAACAAATACACACACACACACATACACACACACACACACACACTTAGTTGCTAGTCGATGATCGGCATGCAACTGAGGACCCTTAACAAACACACACACCCCTAGTTGCGCGTCAAAGACTTGCAACTAGTACAAAAAAATTGTCCCCATTTTAGCTGTAGACAAAAATCATGAATTTTAAAAAAGTACATCAAAATTAAAAACAAGAAAGGAAACAGAAAACTGAAAGGAGAACATAAAAAAACATGAATTTAGAAAAACTTCATGGGTTCGAAACAAATAAATGGAAAGGAAAAAAACGAAAAACTACACCCTCGGACATTGCGTGTCGCAACTAGGTCAGGCGTGAGTTTTGTGTTGGGGTTGGACATGCAATTGGGTTGAGCAAATTGTGTGTCAGTGTTGGAATGCAACTACATAGGTGTATTCGGTTGGGTGCGTATGTCGAAGATGGGCATACACCTAGGTCAAACGAGTTGTGTGTTAGAGTTGGACAAACAACTATATACATATACTGTGTCAAGCACGAGTTGCGTGTCGAAAGTGGACATGCAACTAGATCGGGCATGAGTTGCGTGCTAATATTGAACGCGAAACTAAATAAGGGTCCGGGGAATTTGATGATAGACATGTAACAGACACCACCAAAAAATAAAGAATTAAAAAAACCCATGAATTGGAAACAAATAAATTTAATAGATAAAGGAAAAAAACAAACAAAAAATAACGCAGCAAACAAAAAACAACCCGAATCAGAAGACAAACATGCATCGGCGCTGTGTATATATACAAAGCATATAATTGCAGTGGAAGAAAAAAGTAGAAGAGAAAATGTCTAAATAGCCCACAAATGAAATTCCGGCAATAAACAAACACAACACAAATAATAGACAGGAAAATGAAGCTCGAAAAAGGAAAAAAATGGTCCTAATGGACACACAGACAGACTAAAAAAAGGGACGCGCACACGATAGATTTCTATCTTCTTTTTTTGGACAAGAATAACTTTCTATGTGACACGAACATCTGAAGCACACTCTGCAGTTCAAAAAAACGAAACAAAAAAAGCGGCGCGACCCTTCACTGGCCTGACTACAATAATGGGCCAGAAACAAAAAATGGGCCCAAAAAAAAGAACTACGGGCCATGCAACGAGCGACAACGACAACAAAATACGAGATCAGAATTTTACATGAGAATTACAGCAAACAGATCCAATGATTAGGGATTTAGATGTGACATCCTTAAATAACATTTAGATGTGACTTAGCAATTCCGATCGAATAAATGTCCACATACCAGCTTAGTTCTACGTGACACATAAAAATTGATAGAACACGCTAAGATAGATGCAGAATTGGTTGGACAAGGATCCATGCGTGTGGACACTGCGGTGAATTTATTCCCCAAACAGAATAGAAATGAAAGAAACAGCCAGAACTGCGGTGAATTTATTCCCCAAAGCAAAAGCACAGATCCGACTACGTTCACGTGGTGTGAGTGCTTCCTCTTTTGGGCAGCACCGCGCCTCGGACGAGCTCCTCGGAGAGCCTCTGCAGCGAAGCGTGGGAAGAACCGCTCTGTTCCACGGCATTGCGGCAGGCGCGCTTCATCTCCATGGCCTTCTCCCTCGCCTCCTCGCCGCCGCCGCCGCCGCCGCCCATGAGGGACCTGACCGCCCGCTCCAGCTGCGCCGCCTCGACGTAGTTCCCGCGCTTCCTGTCCATCTCCAACGGCACGGCGGCGCCCATCCCGTGGACGACCGCGAAGGCGTTGAGGTGCTGGTCGGCGGCGAGCGGCCAGGGTAGCATGGGCACGCCGAACCAGAGGCTCTCGAGGATGGAGTTCCAGCCGCAGTGCGTGACGAAGCCCCCGACGGCGGCGTGCGCCAGTATCTCCTTCTGCGGCGCCCTCGTCGGCCACACCAGCCCTCTCCCTTTCGTCTTGTCCAGGAAGCCCTCCGGGAGCAGCTCGGCGAGGTTCGCGTCCGTCGGGTCTCTCGCGCCCATCGTGGTGTCCACCGGCAGGCCGCGCAGCACCAAGAGGAAGCGGTGGCCGCTGCGCTCCAGGCCGTGGGCTATCTCGTGCACCTGCGGTGGAGGCAGCATCCCTTTGCTCCCGAAGCAGAGGAACATCACCGAGCTCGGAGGCTGCGAGTCGAGCCACCGCACGCACTCGTGCGGCTGCGACTGCTCGGCCAGCGGGCTTGTTATTAGCGAGATTGCTGGGCCGATGGGGTACACGGTCGGGGCCCGGGCGCCGCGGGTGCACCGGCCCTCGGCGATGGCGGCGAGGACTCCGGGCTCGAGCTCCGCTGCCGTGTTGACGATGATGCCGTTGGCTTCCATGTAGCGCCTCCCAGTGTACAGGAACCATGCGTAGGTCGGGCTCTTTTTGTCCAGCAAGGTCTCCGGCAGGAAGGAGGGCGGCAGCGGCGGGAGCCCGGGCACGTCCACCGCGCCTTCAAGTTCAAACTCCCCCTCCACCTCGTCCTGCAGCGACGGCGCGCGCAGCAGCAGCGCCAGCATCGCGGCGCCGGAGGTGAAGTAGACGTAGGCCGGCAGGGCGAGGTCGCGGGACACGTCGAGCGCCGGGGTGAAGAAGATGTCGAGGACGAGCGCGGCGACCGGGCACGCGAGGCCGGCGACGGCGGCCCGGATGTGGGGCACGTGGAGCTGCACGATGCGGGAGATCCACTCCTCGACGCCGGTGTGGTCGGTCGGGAGCGGCACGGACGGGAGGTGAAGGAAGCGGATGTCGGTGGCGCCGGCTTGTTCCTCTTCCCGGCGCACGTGGTCGGCGATGTCGGACTCGGCCTGCGCCGTCGGGGCCGGCATGAGGAGCACCGTGAGCGAGAGGGCGCTGCTGCTGGTGCATTGGAGCATCCGCTTGCCGGCCTCGATCATGGGCATGAAGTGGCCGACGCCCCACGCAGGCAGTAGGACGATGGTCGGTTTTGCTGCCATGGAGAGAGTGTTCTTGTCTGCAGGCTACTCTTTCTTCGTCGACTGTTTTTTTCTCAGTGATGACTAAAAATGGCATCAGTGGATCTATACAAATATACACATTTGGACGTGGTAGGTACGGCAGCAAACGAATGAATGGTCCTATGATTTCCACGTCTGACCGTCACGAATCAATGCTGCTGTAGCTGTTGAATTAACTAGCAAAACAGCCCATACGTTGCAACGGGAGAAAAAACATAACACACGCTCTTAACTCAACGACCATCACTCAAGACCATAATAGGCCCATCTTCTTTATTTTTGTGAGGCATCATATTTGTGTTGCCGCTTATCCTCCTTCTCACCCTCGCCGGCGATGGCCTCGGTGTTCACACAAAACAACAAAAAAGTGTGTTGAATATGGTTAATCCTAAGGCGTCTCTCTTTCCCTCTCTCCTCCCTCTCCCTCTCCCTCTCTCTCTCCCTCTCTCTCGCTCGCTTTCTCTCACTCTCGCGATGAGAAATCTGTTGTTTTCCCCTGCGATATTTTTCAGAGGTATGCATGTGTAGTTATTGATGTTTTCTTTTTCGTATATGGTTATAGTTGGGTGTTTATTTGTAATTTGGATCGCCGCCGGTATGAAAAAAACCGAATCTTGCGCTATAAATTATAAGTTTTCTTCCATAACAATATTTTAAAAATATTTAACAGGTAAAATTAACATCATATTTAGATTTCACACATTTTTCTAATAAAATTTCATACATAATATGTTAAAATCGAAGTTACGGTTTAAAAGATACAGATAATTTAGAAAATCATTTTGTTTGACTCAAATATAGTCTGAAATAATATTTAAAAATACTTAACAGGTAAAAATAATCTCATATTCGTATTCTACATATTTTTCTAATCAAATTTCATATATAACATGTTCAAATCGAAGTTACGGTTTAAAAGATATGGATGATTTTAAAAAGCATTTGTTTGACTTAAATATGATCTGCGGATGAATTATCTAAAATATCAGGGAGGGTTTCGAAAAATGTAAAATAACGGTTCGGGTGTGACTTAAATCTGGACGGCGGGTTGATTTCAAGAAAAGATAGGGACTTTTGTGTAAAATGCGAAAATAATGATTCGTTTTAACTTAAAACAGGACTGCGGGTTGAATTCTCTGAAATAGAGAGACTTTTCTGAAAAATGCCACGATGGACGAAAGAACCCCAATTTGCTTTATTATTAGGTAAAGATTAATTCGGGGACCCAACCTAGTTTTTTTCACCCCTAAAAAAACCAGTTTTTTTAAGGATTACCGCGTGTTTTATTAATCACAAACATAGTGGATAAAACACACACACGGAACCGACCAGAAAGAGTGAAAGACCGAGAGAGAGAACACGTCGTTGAATTCGGAGAACCATAGCCCAGAAGGGCGTTGTGAGCCGATGAAGAAGTCTGCCGAGGATGAGGCCGTTTATCTTTGTGGCGTGTCGACCGGGGATCTTCCCCATCATCCTTAAATTCCGGAGCTACTGTTGAAGAAAATATGCCCTAGAGGCAATAATAAAGTTATTATTTATTTCCTTATAATCGTGATAAATGTTTATTATTCATGCTAGAATTGTATTAACCGGAAACATAATACATGTATGAATACATAGACAAACAAAGTGTCACTAGTATGCCTCTACTTGACTAGCTCGTTAATCAAAGATGGTTATGTTTCCTAACCATGAACAATGAGTTGTTATTTGATTAACGAGGTCACATCATTAGTTGAATGATCTGATTGACATGACCCATTCCATTAGCTTAGCACCCGATCGTTTAGTATGTTGCTATTGCTTTCTTCATGACTTATACATGTTCCTATAACTATGAGATTATGCAACTCCCGTTTACCGGAGGAACACTTTGGGTACTACCAAACGTCACAACGTAACTGGGTGATTATAAAGGAGTACTACAGGTGTCTCCAATGGTACATGTTGGGTTGGCGTATTTCGAGATTAGGTTTTGTCACTCCGATTGTCGGAGAGGTATCTCTGGGCCCTCTCGGTAATGCACATCACATAAGCCTTGCAAGCATTACAACTAATATGGTAGTTGTGAGATGATGTATTACGGAACGAGTAAGAGACTTGCCGGTAACGAGATTGAACTAGGTATTGGATACCGACGATCGAATCTCGGGCAAGTAACATACCGATGACAAAGGGAACAACGTATGTTGTTATGCGGTCTGACCGATAAAGATCTTCGTAGAATATGTAGGAGCCAATATGGGCATCCAGGTCCCGCTATTGGTTATTGACCGGAGACGTGTCTCGGTCATGTCTACATTGTTCTCGAACCGTAGGGTCCGCACGCTTAACGTTACGATGACAGTTATTATGAGTTTATGCATTTTGATGTACCGAAGGTTGTTCGGAGTCCCGGATGTGATCACGGACATGACGAGGAGTCTCGAAATGGTCGAGACATAAAGATTGATATATTGGAAGCCTATGTTTGGACATCGGAAGTGTTCCGGGTGAAATCGGGATTTTACCGGAGTACCGGAAGGTTACCGGAACCCCCCGAGAATCATATGGGCCTTAGTGGGCCTTAGTGGAAAGGTGAAAGGGCTGCCCATAAGGGCTACGCGCCTCCCCCCTCCCCTAGTCCTATTAGGACTAGGAGAGATGGCCGGCCACCCCTCTCCCTCTTTCCCCCTTGGGAATCCTAGTTGGAATAGGATTGGGGGGGGGGGAGTCCTACTCCCGGTAGGAGTAGGACTCCTCCTGCGCCCTCCTCCTGGCCGGCGCACCTCTCCCCCTTGGCTCCTTTATATACGGAGGCAGGGGGCACCTCTAGACACAAGTTGATCATTAAGATCGTTCCTTAGCCGTGTGCGGTGCCCCCTGCCACCATATTCCACCTCGATCATATCGTTGTAGTGCTTAGGCGAAGCCCTGTGTCGATAATACATCAAGATCGTCACCACGCTGTCGTGCTGACGGAACTCCTCCCCGAAGCTTTGCTGGATCGGAGCCCGGGGATCGTCATCGAGCTGTACGTGTGCTAAGAACTCGGAGGTGCCGGAGTAACGGTGCTTGGATCGGTCGGATCGGGAAGAAGACGTACGACTACTTCCTCTACGTTGTGTCAACGCTTCCGTTGCGATCTACAAGGGCACGTAGATCATACTCTCCCCTCGTTGCTATGCATCACCATGATCTTGCGTGTACATAGGAATTTTTTTGAAATTACTACGTTCCCCAACAGTGGCATCCGAGCCTAGGTTTTATGGTTTGATGTTATTTGCACGAGTAGAACACAAGTGAGTTGTGGACGATACAAGTCATACTGCCTACCAGCATGTCATACTTTGGTTCGGCGGTATTTTTGGACGAGACGACCCGGACCAACCTTACGCGTACGCTTACGCGAGACCGGTTCCCTCGACGTGCTTTGCACATAGATGGCTTGCGGGCGACTGTCTCTCCAACTTTAGTTTAACCAAGTGTGGCTACGCTCGGTCCTTGCGAAGGTTAAAACGGAGTCTATTTGACAAACTATCGTTGTGGTTTTGATGCGTAGGTGAGATTGGTTCTTGCTTAAGCCCGTAGCAGCCACGTAAAACCTGCAACAACAAAGTAGAGGACGTCTAACTTGTTTTTGCAGGGCATGTTGTGATGTGATATGGTCAAGGCATGATGCTGAATTTTATTATATGAGATGATCATGTTTTGTAACCGAGTTATCGGCAACTGGCAGGAGCCATATGGTTGTCGCTTTATTGTATGCAATGCAATCGCGATGTAATGCTTTACTTTATTACTAAATGGTAGTGATAGTCGTGGAAGCATAAGATTGGCGAGACGACAACGATGCTACGATGGAGATCAAGGTGTCGCGCCGGTGACGATGGTGATCATGACGGTGCTTCGGAGATGGAGATCACAAGCACAAGATGATGATGGCCATATCATATCACTTATATTGATTGCATGTGATGTTTATCTTTTTATGCATCTTATCTTTCTTTGATTGACGGTAGCATTATAAGATGATCTCTCACTAAATTATCAAGAAGTGTTCTCCCTGAGTATGCACCGTTACCAAAGTTCGTCGTGCCCAGACACCACGTGATGATCGGGTGTGATAAGCTCTACGTCCATCTACAACGGGTGCAAGCTAGTTTTGCACACGCAGAATACTCAGGTTAAACTTGACGAGCCTAGCATATGCAGATATGGCCTCGGAACACGGAGACCGAAAGGTCGAGCGTGAATCATATAGTAGATATGATCAACATAACGATGTTCACCATTGAAAACTACTCCATCTCACATGATGATCGGTTATGGTTTAGTTGATTTGAATCACGTAATCACTTAGAAGATTGGAGGGATGTCTATCTAAGTGGGAGTTCTTAAGTAATTTGATTAATTAAACTTAAACTTATCATGAACTTAGTACCTGATAGTATCTTGCTTGTTTATGTTGATTGTAGATAGATGGCTCGTGCTGTTGTTCCGTTGAATTTTAATGCGTTCCTTGAGAAAGCAAAGTTGAAAGATGATGGTAGCAATTATACGGACTGGGTCCGTAACATGAGGATTATCCTCATTGCTGCTCAGAAGAATTACGTCCTGGAAGCACCGCTGGGTGCCAGGCCTGCTGCTAGAGCAACACCAGATGTTATGAACGTCTGGCAGAGCAAAGCTGATGACTACTCGATAGTTCAGTGTGCCATGCTTTACGGCTTAGAATCGGGACTTCAACGACGTTTTGAACGTCATGGAGCATATGAGATGTTCCAGGAGTTGAAGTTAATATTTCAAGCAAATGCCCGGATTGAGAGATATGAAGTCTCCAATAAGTTCTATAGCTACAAGATGGAGGAGAACAGTTCTGTCAGTGAGCATATACTCAAAATGTCTGGGTATAATAATCACTTGATTCAATTGGGAGTTAATCTTCCAGATGATTGCGTCATTGACAGAATTCTCCAATCGCTGCCACCAAGCTACAAGAGCTTCGTGATGAACTATAATATGCAAGGGATGAACAAGATTATTTCCGAGCTCTTCGCAATGCTGAAAGCTGCGGAGGTAGAAATCAAGAAGGAGCATCAAGTGTTGATGGTCAATAAGACCACTAGTTTCAAGAAAAAGGGCAAAGGGAAGAAGAAGGGGAACTTCAATAAGAATGGCAAGCAAGTTGCCGCTCAAGAGAAGAAACCCAAGTCTGGACCTAAGCCTGAAACTGAGTGCTTCTACTGCAAGCAGACTGGTCACTGGAAGCGGAACTGCCCCAAGTATTTGGCGGATAAGAAGGATGGCAAGGTGAACAAAGGTATATGTGATATACATGTTATTGATGTGTACCTTACTAGAGCTCGCAGTAGCACCTGGGTATTTGATACTGGTTCTGTTGCTAATGTTTGCAACTCGAAACAGGGACTACGGAATAAGCGGGCACTGGCAAAGGACGAGGTGACGATGCGCGTGGGAAACGGTTCCAAAGTCGATGTGATCGCGGTCGGCACGCTACCTCTACATCTACCTTCGGGATTAATATTAGACCTAAATAATTGTTATTTGGTGCCAGCGTTGAGCATGAACATTATATCTGGATCTTGTTTAATGCGAGACGGTTATTCATTTAAATCAGAGAATAATGGTTGTTCTATTTATATGAGTAATATCTTTTATGGTCATGTACCCTTGAAGAGTGGTCTATTCTTATTGAATCTCGATAGTAGTAATACACATATTCATAATGTTGAAGCCAAAAGATGCAGAGTTGATAATGATGGTGCAACTTATTTGTGGCACTGCCGTTTAGGTCATATCGGTGTAAAGCGCATGAAGAAACTCCATACTGATGGACTTTTGGAACCACTTGATTATGAATCACTTGGTACTTGCGAACCGTGCCTCATGGGCAAGATGACTAAAACACTGTTCTCCGGTACTATGGAGAGAGCAACAGATTTGTTGGAAATCATACATACAGATGTATGTGGTCCGATGAATATTGAGGCTCGTGGCGGATATCGTTATTTTCTTACCTTCACAGATGATTTAAGCAGATATGGTTATATCTACTTAATGAAACATAAGTCTGAAACATTTGAAAAGTTCAAAGAATTTCAGAGTCAAGTGGAAAATCATCGTAACAAGAAAATAAAGTTTCTACGATCTGATCGTGGAGGAGAATATTTGAGTTACGAGTTTGATGTACATTTGAAAAATTGTGGAATAGTTTCGCAACTCACGCCACCCGGAACACCACAGCGTAATGGTGTGTCCGAACGTCGTAATCGTACTTTACTAGATATGGTACGATCTATGATGTCTCTTACAGATTACCGCTATCGTTTTGGGATACGCTCTAGAGACGGCCGCATTCACGTTAAATAGGGCACCATCAAAATCCGTTGAGACGACGCCTTATGAACTGTGGTTTGGCAAGAAACCAAAGTTGTGGTTTCTGAAAGTTTGGGGATGCGATGCTTATGTGAAAAAGCTTCAACCTGATAAGCTCGAACCCAAATCGGAGAAATGTGTCTTCATAGGATACCCAAAGGAGACTGTTGGGTACACCTTCTATCACAGATCCGAAGGCAAGACATTCGTTGCTAAGAATGGATCCTTTCTAGAAAAGGAGTTTCTCTCGAAAGAAGTGAGTGGGAGGAAAGTAGAACTTGACGAGGTAACTGTACCTGCTCCCTTACTGGAAAGTAGTACATCATAGAAAACTGTTTCAGTGACACCTACACCTGTTAGTGAGGAAGCTAATGATAATGATCATGAAAATTCAGATCAAGATACTACTGAACCTCGTAGATCAACCAGAGTAAGATCCGCACCAGAGTGGTACGGTAATCCTGTTCTGGAAGTCATGCTACTAGATCATGATGAACCTACGAACTATGAAGAAGCGATGGTGAGCCCAGATTCCGCAAAGTGGCTTGAAGCCATGAAATCTGAGTTGGGATCCATGTATGAGAACAAAGTATGGACTTTGGTTGACTTGCCCGATGATCGGCAAGCAATTGAGAATAAATGGATCTTCAAGAAGAAGATTGACGCTGACGGTAATGTTACTGTCTACAAAGCTCGACTTGTCGCGAAAGGGTTTCGACAAGTTCAAGGGGTTGACTACGATGAGACTTTCTCACCTGTAGCGATGCTTAAGTCTGTCCGAACAATGTTAGCGATTGCCGCATTTTATGATTATGAAATTTGGCAGATGGATGTCAAAACTGCATTCCTGAATGGATTTCTGGAAGAAGAGTTGTATATGATGCAACCGGAAGGTTTTGTCGATCCAAAGGGAGCTAACAAAGTGTGTAAGCTCCAGCGATCCATTTATGGACTGGTGCAAGCCTCTCGGAGTTGGAATAAACGCTTTGATAGTGTGATCAAAGCATTTGGTTTTATACAGACTTTCGGAGAAGTCTGTATTTACAAGAAAGTGAGTGGGAGCTCTGTAGCATTTCTGATATTATATGTGGATGACATATTATTGATTGGAAATGATATAGAATTTCTGGATAGCATAATAGGATACTTGAATAAGAGTTTTTCAATGAAAGACCTCGGTGAAGCTGCTTACATATTAGGCATAAAGATCTATAGAGATAGATCAAGACGCTTAATTGGACTTTCACAAAGCACATACCTTGACAAGATTTTGAAGAAGTTCAAAATGGATCAAGCAAAGAAAGGGTTCTTGCCTGTGTTACAAGGTGTGAAGTTGAGTCAGACTCAATGCCCGACCACTGCAGAAGATAGAGAGAAAATGAAAGATGTTCCCTATGCTTCAGCCATAGGCTCTATCATGTATGCAATGCTGTGTACCAGACCTGATGTGTGCCTTGCTATAAGTTTAGCAGGGAGGTACCAAAGTAATCCAGGAGTGGATCACTGGACAGCGGTCAAGAACATCCTGAAATACCTGAAAAGGACTAAGGATATGTTTCTCGTATATGGAGGTGACAAAGAGCTCACCATAAAAGGTTACGTTGATGCAAGCTTTGACACTGATCCGGACGATTCTAAATCGCAAACCGGATACGTGTTTACATTGAACGGTGGAGCTGTCAGTTGGTGAAGTTCTAAACAAAGCGTCGTAGCGGGATCTACATGTGAAGCGGAGTACATAGCTGCTTCGGAAGCAGCGAACGAAGGAGTCTGGATGAAGGAGTTCATATCCGATCTAGGTGTCATACCTAGTGCATCGGATCCAATGAAAATCTTTTGTGACAATACTGGTATAATTGCCTTGGCAAAGGAATCCAGATTTCACAAAAGGACCAAGCACATCAAGAGACGCTTCAACTCCATCCGGGATCTAGTCCAGGTGGGAGACATAGAGATTTGCAAGATACATACGGATCTGAATGTTGCAGACCCGTTGACTAAGCCTCTTCCACAAGCAAAACATGATCAGCACCAAGGCTCCATGGGTGTTAGAATCATTACAGTGTAATCTAGATTATTGACTCTAGTGCAAGTGGGAGACTGAAGGAAATATGCCCTAGAGGCAATAATAAAGTTATTATTTATTTCCTTATAATCATGATAAATGTTTATTATTCATGCTAGAATTGTATTAACCGGAAACATAATACATGTATGAATACATAGACAAACAAAGTGTCACTAGTATGCCTCTACTTGACTAGCTCGTTAACCAAAGATGGTTATGTTTCCTAACCATGAACAATGAGTTGTTATTTGATTAACGAGGTCACATCATTAGTTGAATGATCTGATTGACATGACCCATTCCATTAGCTTAGCACCCGATCGTTTAGTATGTTGCTATTGCTTTCTTCATGACTTATACATGTTCCTAAAACTATGAGATTATGCAACTCCCGTTTACCGGAGAAACACTTTGGGTACTACGAAACATCACAACGTAACTGGGTGATTATAAAGGAGTACTACAGGTGTCTCCAATGGTACATGTTGGGTTGGCGTATTTCGAGATTAGGTTTTGTCACTCCGATTGTCGGAGAGGTATCTCTGGGCCCTCTCGGTAATGCACATCACATAAGCCTTGCAAGCATTACAACTAATATGGTAGTTGTGAGATGATGTATTACGGAACGAGTAAAGAGACTTGCCGGTAACGAGATTGAACTAGGTATTGGATACCGACGACCGAATCTCGGGCAAGTAACATACCGATGACAAAGGGAACAACGTATGTTGTTATGCGGTCTGACCGATAAAGATCTTCGTAGAATATGTAGGAGCCAATATGGGCATCCAGGTCCCGCTATTGGTTATTGACCGGAGACGTGTCTCGGTCATGTCTACATTGTTCTCGAACTGTAGGGTCCGCACGCTTAACGTTACGATGACAGTTATTATGAGTTTATGCATTTTGATGTACCGAAGGTTGTTCGGAGTCCCGGATGTGATCACGGACATGACGAGGAGTCTCGAAATGGTCGAGACATAAAGATTTATATATTGGAAGCCTATGTTTGGACATCGGAAGTGTTCCGGGTGAAATCGGAATTTTACCGGAGTACCGGGAGGTTACCGGACCCCCCCGAGAATCATATGGGCCTTAGTGGGCCTTAGTGGAAAGGTGAAAGGGCTGCCCATAAGGGCTACGCCTCTCCCTCTTTCCCCCTTGGGAATCCTAGTTGGAATAGGATTGGGGGGGGGGAGTCCTACTCCCGGTAGGAGTAGGACTCCTCCTGCGCCCTCCTCCTGGTGGGCGCACCTCTCCCCCTTGGCTCCTTTATATACGGAGGCAGGGGGCACCTCTAGACACAAGTTGATCATTGAGATCGTTCCTTAGCCGTGTGCGGTGCCCCCTGCCACCATATTCCACCTCGATCATATCGTTATAGTGCTTAGGCGAAGCCCTCCGTCGGTAATACATCAAGATCGTCACCACGCCGTCGTGCTGACGGAACTCCTCCCCGAAGCTTTGCTGGATCGGAGCCCGGGGATCTTCATCGAGCTGTACGTGTGCTAAGAACTCGGAGGTGCCGGAGTAACGGTGCTTGGATCGGTCGGATCGGGAAGAAGACGTACGACTACTTCCTCTACGTTGTGTCAACGCTTCCGTTGCGATCTACAAGGATACGTAGATCATACTCTCCCCTCGTTGCTATGCATCACCATGATCTTGCGTGTACGTAGGAATTTTTTTGAAATTACTACGTTCCCCAACAACTGTCAGTCATCGATGTCGTCGAGGTCGAGCACCCGATCCACCGCCATCAAGCCGCAAGTCAAGATCCGGAACAACCATCCTCTCATAGTCACCGGTGATGTCACCGGGGACGACAACCACCGTCCATAGACTTAAAACTGCCTTCCGGAAGGATCGGCAGGAGACTGGGCCCACCTGCTCCTCGATGTCGCCATGGACGACGTCGATACGGGACTGGAGCATAGGCATTATTCTTGGATGCGATGCCGCCGTCACCATAAAAAACAGCGCCACCCCACACACAGTACATTGCGCTGTAGTCGCTGCCCCGATGCAGCCGCAAGGAGACGCCAGACTCGCTGATCGGAAGGAGCGGCGAATACACATATCCACGAGCTTCTCAACAGCGCCATGGACGCCACCGAGATGATGCCAGGACTGAGGAAATCTTATTCGACGCGACACCGCTGACACCATAGTAGCGACGCCGGCGGGCCAACCTACCCTAAACCTATCTACGCACCTGAGATGGAGAACTGGGGCTCCTCCATCCAGCCGTTGCCAAGGCAAACGGAGGGGGAAGGAGCCCGCGGCCTTGCCGGCGGCTGAGGCGGGATTGGAGAGGCGCCCTCTCTGTGCCGTCTTTGGAACCGACAGAGAGACGCACGAGACGCGGATGCTAACTCCCCCACGACACTGCGTTTGGACGCGGACGCTAACCCAACCCAGCTTTTATGTTCACATGTACTCCCTCGACAAATATGTTTAGCTTCATTTGAAGCTTTGCCTTCCAAATCCAGAGAAAGGGTTGTAGTGCGAATATTGATGTAAACCAGAGATTGCACTACAGGGTTTTCTAACTGCCCAGTTAAAATTTTAAAAACTCAAAGATCCATTTGGCTTGCATTTCAAGTGTGTACGTTTAAAAAAAATACGGGTTAGGTGTGTCACCCACATGCGATTTGTCACAACTTGTGATGATGCTAATTCAAATGAAGCTGAAATGAAAACTCAATAATCCTACATCTGCGTGAAGTTTACAAGTCTTATGTGAACTTCCTAAACTACAGTAGTTGTAACTAGTAATTCTCTCGCCCCTTCGTCCTCTATCTCCAATCCTACGATAAACATGTAGAACCTTTTATATATGTGTACCATCTGTGGAGGTGCATGCATCATCGATCCAGCTGCATGTCGTTATTAGCGAACTAGACAAAATTAAACTGCATGCACGTACGAACATTATCGAACAGTGCATCCGTGCGTGAGTTTGTGTTGCTACCGTGGACTTTGCACCCTCGTAGTTAATCGCGCGTTGGGTCGTCCACGATCTGAAGTTTAAAATTCGCTTTGAGCGGCGCAGCAGGGGTGCGCTGTATTATGCAAACCGCGCCGCCGTGCTCAAGAAGAGGCGAAGTGTCATGGGATTGATGTACGCCGCATAATCGTTTTATTTTAATATTGTGTTTGGCAAGATCTTGAACTCAAGACATTTCGACTCAGATATCATATTAAATTTATACTTCAGTCAGTTGCTTCACAAGTTTAAACTGACGGAGAAAAGCGGACAATATATTTCAACAAGCATAAACAGAACAGAAGTTTAGTCGTTGGGTCTAGACCAACAATTCAAAAAATAACCGCGGCTTGACGGGTTGTCAGTTTACTGTCTTTATTCAGAGATGACAAAGAAACACATACAAGGCGATGCGCGTGTGGCCATAACGACGTCCGCAGCAGCAACGCAAACAGAAAAGGCCACTGTAAAAGCTAAAGCAGCATATCAACCGAATCTACCATCTGCCACCGGAGTACACGGCGGAGGTGACGCCAGCGGCCGCGGCCGCGGAGGCTTGGCCTTCGGCGGAGGGGGCGCCTTCACCGGCACCCTCTGCCCCAGAGACCTCGCTCCCCTCGCTGCAGTTCTGCGGCCACCATGGGCTCCCTCCGCCGTCAATGGCACCGCGCTCCACATCTTGGCTATGCCACTCGTGCCAACGGTGTAGCGCGATTTGCCGACGGACATGGCGCAGGAGCACAAGAGGAGGGCCGCCATGAGCAGTGAAGTGAGCATCTTCTTGCGGTACATGACTGAGTGTGCAGTCACTCACTGAGCTAGTACTGCCAGTTATCTGTCCAAGTATCGATCACCATCGAAGCTGTTCGTGTGTGTTGATGAGGCCCAAGCTTTGCCGGATTTATCTGGAAGCAAAAAATAATTCACTGTGTGTCGGGTGGTAGGTGCGACATATGCCAACGGGTGGCTTATCATTGTGGGAGGCAGTAAGACGTCGCCGGTGCCTGGAAACGGGATGAGGCGAAGACATGCACGCCGGCGAAT
Organism: Triticum urartu; assembly: GCF_003073215.2. Lineage (NCBI taxonomy): Eukaryota > Viridiplantae > Streptophyta > Magnoliopsida > Poales > Poaceae > Triticum > Triticum urartu. Next base: position 93,150,541 of record NC_053028.1, on the reverse strand, counting down.
CTTACCCAGCTTCGGGGCTCTCTGTGGAGATAACACCCCTACTGCTGCTCTGCAGGGTCTCCGCATGATCACTAGATGAACAAGTAGCTACACGATGCTCCTTGAGCTGTTCGGCTAGAGGAGGAAGAAGGGCACGGCTCGCTCTCTTCCCCTCCCTATGTGGTGTCTAAGACTAGCAGGGATCAACCCTTTGCATGGGTGTCCCGGGGGGTTTATATAGGCCTACCCCCAGGGGTACAATGGTAATCCGGCTAGGCGTGGGGCCCAGCCGTCTGTGTCTACACTCTCCGGCTTCTGCGTCGACTGCTGGGGCCCGCCGGCTGGTGGGTCCCGCCGGTTGCCGACTCCTTGGTCGACAGGCAGGCCCCACTGTCTAGGGCCTTGTCGGCAGCTGGTTACTGTTGCTCAATCCTGGTTACGAGGGCTTCACCGATGTGGGCGTGGCTACAGTGCCGCCGTCCGGCGGGTGATCGCTGTAGCCTCACCGCGTCTTGTCTCCTTAATGGGGCGTCTCCTTCGAGGGAGGTGGCAAGCCGGCTGTGGGGAGCCGGCTCTATCTTGGGTCGACTGGGGGAGGCCTGGTCGCCTTCGTGTGTCTCTCTGCCCGAAGGGGCCCACCGCCCATGGGCCACGCTGGCAGCCCGTCATGGATGACATCAGGGTCAACGTGGAAACAGTGCCGTGCCGGACGGGTCATGGCCACCCGTACGGCGCGCTGTGCCAGGCGTGCTCCGGGATTTGGGGGTGGCAGGCTTTACTGTAGCCACGCCTCGTCTCATCGTCGTTATGTGGATGCAGACTTCGAGGGTACGATTTTGACCGCTTTGTGGGAGCCGACTTCTTGGAGTCGGCCTTCTCGCGGCCGGCTTCTCGGAGCCGACCCTCCCGCGGCTTTCTTCGTGAGGGCTGAAGTCGGGCCGCCTTCCGATAGTCGGCCATGGGGACAGCCGGCAAGGGGTAGGCGGCCCCGCATCTTGGATTCTTGAGGGCCGGATCGGCTCGTAATTTTTTCAGAAGGGCCAGGGGTGCCGGCTAGGCTACCCGTGGTCATTTACTCCGACAGTAGTCCCTGAAGCTGATCGAGCTTCGAGGCTGACAAAGGGATGAGAAGCTAGGTCAGCTTCCTATCCCAAGGGGCCGGCTTTGCTTGTGCGCGCCGTCTTCGGAAAGCTCCGTTTCTCGTAGGCGGGAAGGCGGGCCACGTGGCAAGGAAATCCTGCCAACGCACGCGCGCGACGGGATGCCGCCGCAGGCCCGGGCCCGCCACTCGTAGGCCTCGGCCCGAGCGCGGATCTTCTGCGGCCCACATGGACCACTCACCTTCCCGCGACGGTTTTATTATGCCATCAGGGCACAATAATCGCGGGACGTGGGGGAGTGGGCACAGTTGATCCCCACGTTCCCCCACGCCGCGCCTCCTCGGCTCCGCCGCACGGGTCTATAAGTAGGAGGAGGAGGGGGAGCGGCAGAGGCTCGCACGCTCTCCCTCACTCCGCCCCTTCTCGCCCTCCTTCTTCTTCTCTTCGCTGCAACAACAACCCATTGCCGCGCCGTTCCGCCGTCGCTTCGTCTCGCTCCCCGCCGCATTGCTCCCATGGCGTTGTCGAGCTCGTGGGATGGCTCTAACGTCCACGAGGACCACGTCGAGTTCCTCCGCCGGACGCGGTGCCTGCCGGGCGAGAACTTCGTGCGGGTTCGTCAAGCACCGGCGAGGGAGATTTCGCCGGCACCGGAGGAGGGCGAGCGGGTGATCTTCCGCTCGCACTGCCTGCGCGGCTTCGGCCTCCCGGAGAGCGGATTCCTTCGAGCCTTCCTCGAATTCTACCACCTCCTGCCGCATCACCTCACGCCCAACGCGGTGATGCTGCTGTCGGCTTTCGTTACCCTGCGCGAGGGCTTTCTTGGGGTTCTCCCCATGCTCGAGCTCTGGGGGGAATTCTTCCAAAGCAAGCTCGGCACCATCGTCGCGGGCGTGCCCGCCCCCTGCGGAGCCTTCATTGCCATGAGGCGGGCGAGCGAGAACAATCCGTTCCCGTCCATTTCGCTGATCCAGTCGGTGAAGCTCTGGCAGAAGTCCTACTTTTACGTGAAGAACGTCGCCCAGCAAGGCGACTACGTCAACCTGCCGGCTTACGTAGCCGGCCCGCCGGCTGGGAGGCAACCTTCGTGGAGCTATCGGGCCAGGTCATTGTCCCAGGCCAGGAACGCAGCCGTCTCCCGGCTTCGGGTAATGATCCAGCCGGAGGGCCTGACCGGTGCCGACTTGGTGGCCGCCTTCGTGGAGCGCCGGGTACTTCCGCTCCAAGGCCGGCCTCACATGATTTGCCAGATGAGCGGCCACTTCGACCCGTGCCAGCTGAGCACTAGGGAGATGCCTCATGCAGAGGTGTCTTATATGGTGAACTACATCTCCAACTGCAAGCTCGCCGAGGATTGGCGATACGGCAAGGAGCCGTATTCCCGCGCCAACCCTCCGCCTGCCGTAAGTTTTTTCTTCTTTTCTTCCTTTTTGTAGCCGGCCTCATGATAGCCGACCCTTGATCAATTGGTTTGCCTTTAGCATAACCCTCTTCTTCCGCCGACGGCCGGGGCCACGGGGGTAGAGCGCCAGCTCCTCCCCGACCACAGGTGGACGAGGCCGACGATCCGGACCTGGGAGCGGCCGCCATGGAAGACGCCATCGTGGGGGAAGGCGACGAGGCTGGAGGCGCGGGACTCGGGGCCGGCTTCGAAGACTGGCCGGACGACGACGAGGTCGAAGCCGCCCCGCACCGCCAGCCGGCGCCTGATCATCAAGGCGCGGGCTCGTCTGCCGTGCCGGCCGCCCGTGGTGGCGCGCAGAAGCGCCGGGCCGCGTCGACCTTCTTCGGCAGCCGGCCGAAGAAATCCAAGGCTTCCACAGTGGCGACCAAGCGGGATGAGGCGGCCGCGAAGGCGGCCCGCTTCCGCAAGGCGGTGAAACAACCGCAGGCGATCTCGGCGTAAGTCGTCGAATGTCTTGCATATATTTTTTGTTGTCTTTTTCGACCAAAGCTCTTCTAAACCTTTCTTTGCTTGCCGGACAGGGCGCCGCTTTCCCTTGAGCGAGGTCCTGGCGGTTCCATAGTCGGGCCGACTGGAGGGTCCTCAAGCTCCCGTCGCGTGGATCCCCGCGCCGACCTTAGGGAGGCCACGGAGCGGAACGCACGGGAGGCGCGGGAGGAGCGGGAGGCGGTGGAGCGAAGGACCGCCCAGGTGGCGAAGGAGCAGGCCGACGCGGCGGCCAAGGCCCGGGCGGAGGCGGCAGTCGTGGAGACGGAGGCGGAGGCCTCGCACAACCAGCCTCCGCTGCTCGTCGTTCCCCTCCGCGCCGTGGCCCCCGACATTCCCGTGCCCCTGTTGGAGGAGGTCGACCAAGGCCCGCCGGTGATGGAGAGGAGGGAGGACCACGTGATCTTCATGGAGGGGGCGCCGCAGACGGCGCCGACTAGAGCGGGCCAAAGCGGCCAATCAGCTGCGGCGCCAGAGCAGCCGTCCGGGGGTGAGCCGGAGGCAGGGGCCGGCCTCGAGGTGCAGCCGGCATTGCGCCGGCGTGCAGGGGGTGGCGCCTCCGCGCCGGAACCGCACCGAGCAGCGGGCGCTAGCCAGACGGCGGAGGCCCTGGAGGCGGCCAGCGCCAGCACGTCCGAGTGGACTCCCAGCGGGGGGACGGGCGAGCTGAACGCGGCGGCCCAGGAGGTCCGAAACCGGCTTCAAGCTCAGGCCGCCTCGCTGCAGCGATACACCCAAGAGTTCCTCGCGACGCGGGCCGTTATCCGGGTGAGTCTTCTGGCCTTGGTTATTTTTCTCTTTTGATTTCTTCCATGGGGGCGCGTCAGCGCACCCACTGGGTGTAGTCCCCGAGTTCCGAGTCGGCTGCTACGCAGGCGGCTTGGAACTTACTAGGTTCTGACAACTTAACTCATCCTCGTCTCCTGTATAATCTTCCAGGAGTATCATAACCTCCGCGCAGGCGCCTTCAACTCCCAGGCTCAGGAGCTGGGCCGGAGAACCGAGGACCTGACCAGCAGCCGGAGTGCGTGGTTGTCTCGTTCATCTCCTATGAGGGCGCGTCAGCGCACCCACTGGGTGTAGTCCCCGAGATTCGGGCCGACTGCTGAGCAGCCGGGTCGGATCTTCCTTGACGACTTCTTCCTTATTAATTTTTCCCTTTGTCTTCATGCTTGCAGGAGCCAATGCCGACTTGAGGGGGCAGCTCAGCAGGGCCCAGGCCGCCCTTCACGCCAAGGAAGCCGAGTACAACGCCTTGGTCCTGGAGCGTGACCGCTTGGCCAAGAAGTTGGCCGACCAGGAGGAGAGCCACAAGGCGGCCCTGAAGAAGGCGCAGGACAGCGAGGACGCCCTGAAGGCTGAGTTCGAGACCGAGGCGGCAGGCTGGGCTGAAGCGAAGCAGGCGCTGAGCGAGGGCTTTAGTCGTATCGAGGATCTGATCAACGGTAAGCTGCCTTCTTCACTCCCTGCTTGCCCCTTGATCCCTGATTTGTGTTCTGACTTGTGCTGCTTTTTGTTCTCTGTGCAGACTACTTTCCCGGCTACTCCGTCTTCGCCACCCAATCCATCGAGGACCATCGCGAGGCGCGCTGGCAGGCGGGGGCTGAAATCGCGCCGGACGCAAGCCGGACGCTTGAGGAGCAACTCTTGGCGGTCCAAGCCCGGCTGCAGCCAGCTCACCGTATTCTCCGCCGCCTCCAGTGCGCCGGGGCGCAGGTGTTGGCCGCCCTCTGGCCAAGCGAGACGATTCCCCGCACCCCGAGTCAGACTGCCGACTGGCTGGAGGTTGCGGTTGGCCGCTTCGAGGCCTGGAAGGCATCGGCAGCCCGGCTTGGAGCTGGGCGGGCACTGGAGTTCGTCCGAGCCTGGTATCCGGGGCTGAACCTGGACCAGCTGCGCACCTGGCGGCTGGAGGCCGACGAAGAGATGGAGGAGGTGCGGCCGGCTATCGCTCAGCGCGCTTCGACGATCGCCGAGTGCACTGACATCAGTGTCTTCGCTCCTGAAATTAATGACGACGGCGTTGCCCAGCCGGAGGAGTGGTTCGGGCTGGACCCGGCAGCGGGTGAAGACTCGGCAGAGGAGATCGCCTCCAGCGATGAAGGCGAAGACGACGAAGGAGAGGAAGGCGAAGACGTTGAGCCGACCGGTGAAGCGGCCAGCCAGCCTCAGCCTGATCGTGCCTCCGGCAACAAGGCGCGTGCTAGCGCGCCCTCTGCGGGAGGCGGTGATCATGCCGAGGTTCGCCAGCCGGCCACTCCTCCAGCCGGCACTGCCGTCTCCACCGACCTGCCCGACTCGCCAGTCGCTCCCTTGGCTTAATCTGCCGTCCTTGTTTTTTCCTGCTTGTTGCCTTTTGAACAATTTTATTAAACTTGCGCAGTTCCACCCACTGGGGGTGTATTCAAACTATGTTGAATGCTGGCCTTTTGAAGGTCTTTTATGTAAATATTATTGTGTGCGTGTTTGGTTTCCATTCGTGTATGCTTTTTATCCTTAGGTTGTTTCCTTTGCCGCCTTCCCCTTTTGGGAAGGCAAGTACTCAAGCTTTCTTAGATTGAAGCGAGGTGAATGGAAGCCGGCCGGCCGGCTACTCTGGTAGTCGGTCGGTGGTGGGAGAAAAACCGGCTTTTGTTATATTAGTCCGTTAGTCCCTAGCCGTTTTTCGTGTGGGCATCCTTTCCTGCCTTTAACTCTTGCCAGCCGGACAGCCGGTTCTTCGATCTGCGACTTTTGGCAAGAGAAGGCTTGGGAGCCAGCACACTACTTGTCTGACTGCGGGTAGGACTTCTAGTATAACTCCAGGCGGCCAATCCCCGGGTCGACTAGTCGAACCCGGTGCCGGACGGAAAAAGTGAATGTAATGACAAGGTCATAAGCATGATACTCTTCATCCATAGATAAAAGATGGCAGTCCCCGAGCTCTCCTCGGGGGGCCTATTGTCTCGTACTTAGTACAAAAGTTAGCGTGATACATACTGCATTTCAACTGTAAAACCTTCAGAGGAGGTTGGCGTTCCATGGTCGTTCCGACTCCTTGCCGGAGTCATCTCTCTTTCGTGCCTTCGGCTTCTGCGCATCGATCAGTAGTAGGAGTCGTTGCCTAAGGCTCTGCTGATGACGAAGGGGCCCTCCCAAGGGGCCGAGAGCTTGGGCTGGCCGGCTGTTCGCTGGATCAGCCGGAGCACAAGATCGCCCTCTTGGAAGGATCTTGGCTTGACCTTCCGGCTGTGGTAGCGGCGCAGGCCCTTCTGATAGATGGCGGACCGGCTGAGGGCTAACAGCCGGCCTTCTTCCAGCAGGTCGACGCCGTCTTCTCGTGCTTCCTTGGCCTCCACTTCCGTGTACATGGTTACCCGAGGCGAGTCGAACTCGATGTCAGTTGGGATGACCGCCTCGGCACCATATACGAGGAAGAAAGGAGTGAAGCCGGTTGACTTGTTTGGTGTAGTGCGCAGACTCCAGATGACGGCCGCCAGCTCATCGAGCCAACAGCCGGCTGAACGCTCCAGTGGTACGACCAGTCGGGGCTTGATGCCGGAAAGGATGAGGCCGTTGGCTCGCTCGACCTGGCCGTTTGACTGCGGGTGGGCAACGGATGCTAGGTCCAACCGGATGCCTTGCGTCGCGTAGAAACGTGCCAAGGCTCCCTTGGCGAAATTCGTGCCATTGTTGGTGATGATGCTGTGTGGCACGCCGTACCGAGTTGTTATATCTGCGATAAATGTCACGGCAGTCGGCCCATTCAGCTTCTTGATCGACTTTGCCTCAATCCATTTGGTGAATTTGTCCACGGCGACAAGCAGATGTGTCATGCCGCCGCGCGCCGTCTTGAATGGGCCCACCATGTCTAGTCCCCAAACGGCGAAGGGCCAAGTGAGGGGAATGGTCTTGAGTGCTGAAGCCGGCATGTGTTGCTTGGAGCTGAAGAGTTGGCATCCTTTGCAATGTTTAACTAACCCCTTGGCGTCATCCAAAGCAGTCGGCCAAAAGAAACCATGGCGGAAGGCTTTGGCGACGAGTGATCTTGAGGCCGCATGGTGGCCGCATTCTCCTTGGTGGATGTCTCTGAGGATTGCAATGCCCTTCTCTTGCTCGACGCATCGCTGGAGGACTCCAGTGACACTGCGCTTGACGAGCTCTCTGTTGACGATTGTGTATGCTCCGGCTCGGCGTTGGACTTGTCTTGCCTCTACTTCGTCAGCCGGCAGATCTTGGTTTATTAGGAAGTTGAGGATGGACTGAGCCCATGATGGAGCTGCGACTTCTTCTATTGCCAATGCGGCTACTGCGACCAGGGCGGGCGGGCTGGGCGGTGAAATGCTGGAGTCGGCCGCCGCCTGTTCTGTTGGTGTAGTCTCCGGGCCGACTACCGCAGTCCCCAAGCCGGGTGTGGCAGTCCCCGGGTCGGGCGTAACTACGGAAGTCCCCGAGCCGCCTGCTGATGTCCCTTGGCCGACTATCGAAGTCCCCGGGTCACCTGCTTGGTTCTTCGAGCCGGCCGCGTCAGGGTCAGGCGGCACGAAGATGGAATCGGACTCTGGAGACGGCTTGATAGACGGCTTGAGGAGGCATTGTAGAGAGACACCGGTTGGAATTGCTTGCCGAGTGGAGCCTATTCGGGCCAGGGCATCAGCTGGCTCGTTGTCGGCTCGCGGTACGTGAAGGAACTCGCATCCTTCAAAATACCCACTGATCTGCTGAATGAGGAAGCGGTAGCTTGCCATATTTGCGTCCTTGGCATCCCAGTTGCCGGATGATTGCTGGACCACCAAGTCCGAGTCGCCATAACATAGGATCCGGCGAATGCCGAGTTCTTTGGCAAGCTGGAGCCCGTGTATGAGCGTCTCATACTCGGCCACGTTGTTGGAGGCGGCAAAGTGAATTTGAAGCGTGTATCTGAGCTTGTCGCCTTTGGGAGAGGTGAGGATGACGCCGGCTCCCAAGCCGGTGTGCATCTTGGACCCATCGAAGTGCATGCGCCAATGATTGGAGTCGGGAGCTGGCGGTAGGTACTGGGTCTCGGCCTAGTCGACGAGGAAGTCGGCCAATGCTTGGGACTTGATGGCGGTGCGAGGCTGGTAGAAGATCGTGTAGGGGGCCAGCTCGATGGCCCATTTCGCCACCCGGCCGGATGCATCCCGGCTGCCTATGATCTCGGCCAGCGGGGCGGTGCATACGACCGTGATGGGATGCTCTTGGAAGTAGGGCTTCAGCTTCTTGGCGGCGAAGTACACGCCGTAGCACATCTTCTGGTAGTGCGGGTAGTTCTACTTCGAGGTAGACAACACCTCGCTCAAATAGTACACCGACCTCTGGACTGGCTAGGCTCGGCCCTCTTCTGGGCGTTGGACTATGATGACGGTGCTGACCACCTGGCTGGTTGCGGCAATGTAGAGGAGCATGGGCCCTTTCTCAGTCAGCGCCGCTAGGACAGGCGGCGTGGCCAGCATCTTCTTCAGCTCGTGAAAAGCTTGGTCGGCTTGGTCATTCCACTCGAAGTGGTTGGTCTTCTTCATGAGGCGGTAGAGGGGAAGAGCTTTCTCTCCGAGCCGGCTGATGAAGCGGTTCAGGGAGGCCAAGCATCCGGTAAACTTCTGGACGTCTCGAAGTTTGGTGGGAATCGCCATTCTCTCAATGGCCATGATCTTTACTGGGTTGCATTCAATGCCGCGTTCGGAGACCAGGAAGCCTAGGAGCTGGCCGGCTGGCACTCCGAACATGCATTTCTCGGGGTTGAGCTAGATTTGGAACCGGCGTAGGTTCTCAAATGTTTCCTTGAGGTCTTCCAGCAAGGTGCCGCGCTTCTCCGTCTTCACCACAATGTCGTCTACGTAGACGTGGGCATTTCTGCCGAGCTGCTTGAGGAGGCACTTCTGCATGCAACGCTGGAAAGTGGCACCGGCATTTCTCAAGCCGAATGTCATAGTCAGGTAGCAGAAGGCTCCGAATGGCGTGATGAAGGCAGTCTTCAGGCGGTCTGCCGGATCTAACTTTATCTGGTGGTATCCTGAGTAAGCATCCAAGAAACTCAACAGCTCGCATCCGGCCGTGGAGTCTATCACTTGGTCAATCCTTGGCAGGGCAAAGGGATCTTTGGGGTAGGCCTTGTTGAGGCTCGTGTAGTCTATGCACATGCGCCACTTGTTGTTCTTCTTTAGCACGAGGACCGGGTTGGCGAGCCACTCTGGAAACAAAACTTCCATAATGAAGCCGGCTGCCAGAAGCCGGGCTATCTCCTCTCCTACAATCCTTCTCTTCTCCTCCGACAGTCGGCGGAGGGGTTGTTTGACTGGTTTTGCGTCTTCTTGGACGTGTAGTTTGTGCTCGGCGAATTCCTTCGGAACACCCGGCATGTCCTTGGGGGACCATGCAAAGATGTCCCGATTCTCGCGGAGGAAATCGGCGAGCTCGCCTTCCTATTTGCTGTTTAGGTTTGCCCCGATGACGGCAAACCTCTCTGGGTGCTCGGGGTCAAGAGGTATCTTCTTCGTCTCCTTGGCTGGCTGGAAAGATCCTTGAGCATCATGCTCCTTGGGATCGGGGGACAAGGCCGACTGTTTGCCGGCCATGGCCACGACTCGGTCCAACATCTTCTTTTCTTCGGCAATCACAAGGGACTCGGCCAGCCGGCTGCTGGCTGCTGCGCACTCGGACGACTTCTTGTAATCGCCGGCTATTGTGATGATGCCCTTGGTGCTCGGCATCTTCATCTTGAGGTATGCATAGTGGGGAACTGCCATGAACCTGGCCAAGGCAGGTCGGCCAAGCAATGCATGGTAGGGGCTCTCCAGGTCCACCACATCAAACTAGATCGCTTCCCGGCGGAAATGCTCCTTGTCCCCAAAAAGTACATCAATCTTGATCTTGCCAATGGGGGCACAGGATAGGCCGGGTACGATGCCATGGAACACAGTCCGAGTAGGCATGAGTTGCTTTGTCTTGACATTCAGCTTCTCCAGGGTGTCACGGTACAGGATGTTGATGCTGCTCCCGCCGTCTATCAGCACGCGGGAGAAACGGGCGGCGCATCTATCCGTTGCAAGGGTGGCATCCAAAACCAACGCATAAGAGCCGGGAGACGGCATCACCTCCGGGTGGTCGGCCCGGCTCCAGCTGATAGGTTTTTCTGACCAGTGCATGTGCTCGGCAGGGTTGGCAGCGACAATGCTGACTTCTTGGTGCTCTCGGCGTTTGCTGCGCCGGTCTTCGGGCTGGCTTGTAAAGATGACATAGGCAGCATGCTCGTCGGGGAACTCATCGTGCACGGCTCCGACTGCGGGCCGAGCGGTCAGTGGCTGCGGAGCCGGAGGCGGCGGACCGGCAGGCGGAGGCGGCGCGAGCCCTTCGCCTTTGGAGATTCGGGTGAGCCAGTGGCATTTCCGGGTCATGTGGTTGGACGGCTTCGCGCCGCTATGGAACTTGCATGGGGCGTCGAGAGTCTGCTCGTAGGAGAAGGCCGGCTGCCAAGCCGGCTTGCCGCCCCTTTGCTTCTTGGGTGCGGGCCGCCCTTCGGGCTGCTCGTCTTCGACTGTGGCCACCTGCCGACTGGTGGAGGGTGGCACGGGGCCCTTGCGCTTGTGGTCGTTCTGGTGTGGGCGTCGGCTGGAGTCCCCAGCCGGCGTCTTGGGCGCCGGGTTGAGTACCTTCCCGGACGCATCTACCCGGAGTTCGGTCTTCATTGAGGAGTCGGTGGTGGCGTACTTGTCCGCTATGACCAGAAGCTCGTCGAGGGTTGTCGGCTCGTCGCAGAGGAGCTTGTGCTTGAGGAGGGTGCCTTCTCGGCACCTGGCAGTGAAGTATTCTATGGCTTGCACCTCGTGCACCCCTTCGCAAGAGTTGCGGAGCTCGGCCCAACGCGTGAGGTAGTCGCGAGTGGACTCGGTGGGGCCTTGTACGCACAAGGAGAGCTGTCTGGGCTTGGGAGCCCGCTTGTAGGTGCTGGTGAAGTTGCGGACGAAAGCTTCTGTGAAGTCTAGCCAGCTGTTGATGCTGTATGGCTTGAGGCTGTTGAGCCAGGTCCGTGCCGTGCCTTGCAGCATGAGGGGCACGTACTTCACGGCAACGCGCCTATTGCCGTTGGCTATGCTAACCGCCGTGGAGTAGTCGATCAACCAATCTTCCGGCTTCACGGAGCCGTTGTACTTGGGCGTGTCTCTTGGGAGCGAGAACCCTTTGGGGAAAGGCTCGTCGCGGATGCGGGGGCCGAAGCAAGGCGGGACGACATCATCTTCTTCTTCCAGCGCTAGGGATCGCGCCAGGCGGTCGATCCGATGGCGGGCGTCGTTCTTGCCGACTCCTTCCCGGCGACCTAGCCGGCCGCTGAGAGTCGGATGCGCAACAGGCGGTGGGGTGGGATATCTCTCTCCACGGGGCCGAGGCGGAGGCGGGTTGCCCCGCCACTCCACGGCCCGGGGGTGGCCTTCTGCGTCTCGCTCGATGGAGACTCGGGTTCGGCTTCGGCTGGCAGCCGGCTCTTTCTCGCGCCGCGCGCGGGTTTTTCCCATAGTCGGCGTCCGGGACATCGCGCCATGATCTCGGCGTGGGGGAGGGCTTTCCGCGCGGGCGTCGGCTTCGTGTCGCTGCGCAGCTGCATCGATTAGCTGCTGGATGCGTCGGGTCATGTGGGGAGTTCTTCGGCCCCCAGTCCATCTAGCTCGTCTACGGCCGCCTCGGCGGCACGCAGGTTCTCGAGTGGAGTGGCGTAGATTGGGCGGTCGACTCCTAGCGTATCGGCGACGACAGCGCCGCGCTGTCTGACAACGCCGGCCCGGCTGGGCCCGCCTGGGGGCGGCGTGCCAAAGGCGGCGCGGTCGGCCTCGCGTCGGTGGGCTTCAGCGAGGTGTCTCATGGAAACCAACTTCTGGCCCTCTGCGAGGAGGGTGAGGCGGCGAGCCTCCAGTGCTTCAGCGTCGGCATCGGCCGGAAGGGGGATGGACAAGTCGTGGACCGCCGCGTGCGGGGCGTCATGGGCGCTCTCGTCAGAAGCGCCGCTGTGGCCGATGACCATCACCTCGGTGGTGACAGCGTCGCAGCCATTGGCCCGGGGAAGCGGGTCGTTGTAGATCGCGATGTCGGTGGGGAAAGTGTCGAGTGAGGCCGTGTCGGAGTCGACAGGCATCGGGTCGGTGGAGCCAACTGACTCCAAGTCCACAGCAGGCTCGCCGGAGACGTGGAGCTGGCCGAGAAGGTTGACGAGGTGGTCGGTGCCCGCGGCGGAGGCGAGCTCGTCGGAGATGAGGGTCTTGTCAAGGAGATCGGCGAGGCCGCTCGCCGCACAGACGTTGGTGACGCCTTGCAGCGCGTCGTGGCAAGCGCCATCGGGCATGCCGGGCTGGCTACGCTCGCGGGGGAGGAAGAGGGTTCCCGTCCAGAACAGGTCTCCGGACGACGGTGCACCTGGCCCCATGGTGGGCGCCAAATGTCGGGTGGTAGGTGCGACATATGCCAACAGGTGGCTTATCATTGTGGGAGCCAGTAAGACGTCGCCGGTGCCTGGAAACGGGATGAGGCGAAGACATGCACACCGGCGAATCTTACCCAGCTTCGGGGCTCTCCGTGGAGATAACACCCCTACTGCTGCTCTGCGGGGTCTCCGCATGATCACTAGATGAACAAGTAGCTACACGATGCTCCTTGAGCTGTTCGGCGAGAGGAGGAAGAAGGGCACGGCTCGCTCTCTTCTCCTCCCTATGTGGTGTCTAAGACTAGCAGGGATCAACCCTTTGCATGGGTGTCCCGGGGGGTTTATATAGGCCTACCCCCGGGGGTACAATGGTAATCCGGCTAGGCGTGGGGCCCAGCCGTCTGTGTCTACACTCTCCGGCTTCTGCGCCGACTGCTGGGGCCCGCCGGCTGGTGGGTCCCGCAGGCTGCCGACTCCTTGGTCGACAGGCAGGCCCCACTGTCCAGGGCCTTGTCGGCGGCTGGTTACTGTTGCTCAATCCTGGTGACGAGGGCTTCGCCGAGGTGGGCGTGGCTACAGTGCCGCCGTCCGGCGGGTGATCGCTGTAGCCTCACCGCGTCTTGTCTCCTTAATGGGGCGTCTCCTTCGAGGGAGGTGGCAAGCCGGCTGTGGGGAGCCGGCTCTATCTTGGGCCGACTGGGGGAGGCCTAGCCGCCTTCGGGTGTCTCTCTGCCCGAAGGGGCCCACCGCCCATGGGCCACGTTGGCAGCCCGTCGTGGATGACATCAGGGTCAACGTGGCAACAGTGCCGCGCCGGATGGGTCATGGCCACCCGTACGGCGCGCTGTGCCAGGTGTGCTCCGAGATTCGGGGGTGGCAGGCTTTACTGTAGCCACACCCCGTCTCATCGTCGTTATGTGGATGCAGACTTCGAGGGTACGATTTTGACCGCTTTGTGGGAGCCGGCTTCTTGGAGTCGGCCTTCTCGCGGCTGGCTTCTCGGAGCCGGCCCTCCCGCGGCTTTCTTCGTGAGGGCTGAAGTCGGGCCGCCTTCCGATAGTCAGCCATGGGGACAGCCGGCAAGGGGAAGGCGGCCCCGCATCTTGGATTCTTGAGGGCCGGATCGGCTCGTAATTTTTTCAGAAGGGCCAGGGGTGCCGGCTAGGCTACCCGTGGTCATTTACTCCGACACTGTGTCGACATGTTGCCAGTGAACTGGTCAGCATACGGTATCCTGACAGACATAACCGGTGGCCATCGATGCGTGGCTGCAGCATCAATGCACGCTGGTATTCTGCATCAATTTAATTAGCATTCTTGCAAATCCGTGATGAAATAGTTTTTGCAAGTTTACCAAAGCATGAAAATTAGCATTATAAGAAAAACAAAAACTTCAAATTCAAAACAAGGTTTGCACCAAGGAAAATGAAACAAGAGCAGAACACGAAAAACTAAATAAAAATTGAATTCAAAATTTGATAGGGGCCGCGCGAACGCACACCCCCTATATCATAAATTACGGCATCCACTCTCCCATAGAGGGAAGATGGTAGATCAACACACTCACCACGTGCAATGTGAACCGTTAACCTAGGCCATGAGCCTTATTGATCACTCATAGACCCCGTCCAGGTAAGTATGTTTCAAAGTCGTCCTACCCTCCAATTATATACTACTACTTGTCTTTCCCGTGCCGATCTTCATAACTTTCTGTGCGGTACTAAACAAAAAGCAATTACCTTGGGGCTTGAGTTTGGGTGGCCTGATTAATCATACAACTGGCTAACAATTATTCTCTGGCCCATTGGACCAAAAGGCCGAATGATTAATGGGCCCAGGTCGGGACGAACCATCAAACCCCCGCGATCCATCCATGTCTATAATTTTCTCAACAAATTTTATTTCCTGAATTCTTAAAAGCAAAGCTTTGCTCGTTAGACGTCCCGAGCAAACGCCATCGCGAACTGTCGGATCCAAATCGCGCGCTCTCCCTCGCGTCCAGGTGTTCCATTGTCCGAACTGCCACGCAGGTGCCTCGCGGTCCTCCCGGTCCTACCACTAGCCCACTCCGCCGCACCCCTCCCCTATCCCACCGAATGGCTCGCATTTCGAAAACTGCTCACACTCTCCGCTCCACACGCCGGAAATCCCCATCTCTCGCTGCCGTTTCTCTCCTCCTCTCTCGTTGATTTCTCGCAACAAATCCACTCCTCGTCAGTGATTTTGGTGCGCTTCTCCGTTCGATTTTTGCGGCGCGGCAGTTTTTGAGGTACGGGGAGGCGACAGAGGTGTCGGGAGGGAGGGGGTGGAAGGGGGTGCAGAATCCACGGCTCATCTGCGGCTGCAGGGGTAGTGGACGGAGGGGCTTCCATCGGCGGCGTGGAGGGAAGAGAAGGCGAGTGACACGCGGCGGTGGGTTCGTTGTAGCGGCGACGCGACCTTCAGCAACCACCGCTCGCCTGTCCAGGTCATGACGCGGTAAGCACGCCCCCGCTTTTCTCTCGTTTTTGCTTTGCTATATGAGGTAGGAATTGCTAGTTGCCCTCGTTATTGATTTGCCTCCTCCTAAGTGCGTGATGCGGCAAGGCGTTATGGGTCGTCGTTTTCTTAGATTGTGACGTGGTTAGGGTTGGGGATCTGTGGATCTAGCATCTTCTGCGTGCGAGATAGATGACGGCGAGACCGATATATGAGAGGTTGATGAGGCTGATACCCAGTTGCATAGTTCCCCCAACTAAGATTGAGTTGCCAGGATTTTTACAGGCCTTTTTTGCCTGTAGGCTGTATGGTAGTTGCCAGTTTTTCAAGCCGAAATTGCTCTTTCATCCATGTTTTTAGTTTCAGCATCCTCCTGAAATATGTGAAGCATTATATAGGGCATCTAGATATGTTGCTGCATCCTTAGCAATGTATATGTTTGGTGTGCATTTTAAGGCGTTTTTGCCTGGGCTGTGCCTGGATTTTTTTTGTGTCTGAGTTTTGACAGTATATCCAAAAAGTCATTGTATTTGTTGTTTTAACGATAACACATGTCTCGGTTTTTTGCCAATGAACGATCCTGTTATGTTAACAGCAACAACACACCCCTTATATGAATTGCTTTTTTTGTTATTTTTTCTGTATGCGCACAATTTTTGAAGGTGATTTTGCCTGGTTTTAATGTGATTTTGCCAATACTTTGTGTGACGATATTCAGAAGTCATCTTTATGCAAAAAAATTCTATCAGCGTAGTAGGAACTAATGGATGCACCAAGCAAAAAGGGCACTGAAGGAGAGCATCATGCAGTTAATCCAGATGCTGATCCATCGGTTGCGACTGAAGATCATCAAGAGGTGTGTCCGAAAAAAATTCAATAAACAACTTTTTCAGTTTAGATTTTTGCTTTTTTAATATCTTTTTTAAACTTGTTTTTGCGTCTTCTTTTTGCAGGGCCAGAGAAGCACACCCTTTCTTTCGTACCGCCGTCGTGGAAGAAAGGAGATAGCTATCCGTGGCAAACGTCCGCTGGACATCAATAGCAATCCTAGTGTTTCTGCAGATGGCGACGAAAATGCCGAAAAAGATACTGGTGTGGAACAACCACCAAAAGCAAAACGTCAAAAGACCGGATCTAACCAGGTAACACACAGTTGCTCAACTTTTGATCAACACTTGCCCAAGTTGAGCTGTCAAGTTGCCTAACTTTCCATGATATACACATGTATAGTCCGTTGTTTTGTTTCTCCTAGGATAAGAGAAACAGGGCATCGCCTGCCAGGCTTTTCAAGCTGAATAAACTTCTCGTACCTCTCCAGAAGGGGGTTATCATTGATAGAGAGTTTGGAGGTTTATTGGACAATGCAGCGAGCAGCATGCCCGGAGACCTCAGTCAATGGATAATGAAGCACTATGATCTGGAGAAGTCACAGATTGTTATACTAGAAAGGGCGAAGATCCTAGTAGATGCAGCTAGTGTACATAGGATATGGGGGTTGCCTAACAAGGGGAGGAAGGTGTGCTACGAGATTCGGCCTGAAATCACAAAGGAGTTCTACAAGATCTTCAATATCCAAGGCAAGAATGCGCCAACTCACTGCATGGTGTAAAATGATCCATGGAATGGATGGAGCCTATGATGATGACTTCCTACGTGCTTGGTTAGCCGTTGCCTTTTCTTACTTCCTTGCACCATCAACCAGTCTTAGCATCTCACCAAAGAGCTTCCCGGCTGTGATGGATGTCAATGGTATTCAAGACACAAACATTTGTCAGTTCGTGGTCGACCAACTGAAGACTGCGTTCACATCGTCCCGCGGCAAGAAAAATGTTGTTTGCTGCTGTGTGTTTCACCTTGTAGTAAGTTGAACCAAAAGCTAGCATTTTGTAATCATTTTTTCACATTTTTTTACTATATGAACGACAACTGAATTTCTTCCTTTTCTTCTTTTTTTTTGCATGCAGCTATTGTATCTGGACTCATTGGATGTTGACAAACCTATCCCTAGCTTAGTTCCAAGAGTATCAGTTTGGAATTCAGATCTTATTGCCAAAGTTTTGAAGAAGGACAGGAAGGGCCCGGGTGAATATGGCAGGCTGCAGGTAAACCTTTTTGTTCTTTTTTTATTAATGTGTACACTTTTTGCATTTTTATGGTCAGGCAACTATATATAAGATACTAGCAATTTTCTGTCACCAGCCAAGCAACTTTGATTTTTTTTAAACATGAACTGCAAAGTGTTTTTGTAGGCAACTCAAATAGTAAAAATTTTGTAAGTCACACATATAATTTTTTAGGAACTAATTTTTGCAATGTATTCCTAGTTCATTCCCAATCATAGACAGCAAATAATCTTACATGGGTATTTAATGCCTAACCACATATAGTAGTACTACACATGTTTGCCTAGAATATGGTGTGTTGGCTAGCACATGCATTTATTTTTGGAGGCAATGTGGTTATGTGGTTTGGGGAGTTTCTGTTTGGGCTTGTGGTGTTTGGGTTTACAGACAAGTGTCCTATCTCAATTTTTTGTAGCAATTCTCTTACTGTGTTTGAGCATGTTCTAACTGTGCTTGAGCAAGTCTCTTACTGTTTTTGAGCAAGTCTGTTACTGTGTATTGAGCAAGAATGTTAATGTTTTTGAGAAAACCCGTTACTATGTTTGAGCAAGTCTCTTACTGTCTTTGAGCAAGCCTGTTACTATGTTTCAGCAAGTCTCATACATCATGTTTTATCATCCGTTTTTTTGTATTTTTCCTAGGTGCGAATACATTTTTGAGCGTTTTTGTCATCATTGTTTTTTAATGTAATCAGTTGAAGACAGAGTTTTCACGCTGTGCGGATGAAAGCATCTTTGGCAGCATGGACCATGTCACGAAATTTTTTGCAGAAAGACTCCCTGAGTCATATGATAAAACAGTAAGTCAAATCACTTTGATCACTAATTTTTCATCTATAGGCATTTTTACACATGACTTGCCTAATTCACTATTTTTCTGTTGGACACAGTTGTTTAATGTGTCTACTTAGTTGCCTGTTATGTCTATATCTAAGACATATAAATTGGGGCAAGTGCATTTTATATATTTTCTGATATGGCCTTTCTTTTTTGTGTTTTTCTTTTTTCATTTTTTTGCAGAAAAAAGTGAAGTTGACTGCATTGGTACATGAAATGTGCTCTGAAATGTCGCACCTAGTGGGAAAGTTTGTTCAAGGCATTGGAAGGATTGACGAAGATGAAGCTGGGGCAAGGACTACTGAACCATCTGGGATGGGAACAAGTAAGCAACAATCCAGGAAAAGACAGAGACAATCTTCCCCTGAAGCCGATTCCCTGCCAAGTGTCAAAGAATCATACCCATCAGATGATGAAGACAGTGATGAAGATGGAAGCTCAAACGAGGGAACTGATGATGGAGGTGATGAGGGCGATGGAGACAGTGATAGCGATGGCGACTAAAATGATGGTGATGAAGATGAAACTGTATGGGTAGATAGTGGGTTCAATGTGAATGAGGATGAAATTATTGAAGATAGTGCGGAAGCAGCAACTGCTGACAAGGAGTCAGAACTGGAAACGGATGGAACATAGGGAGAAACAGAGGAGGCAAATCGGATTGAAAAAGAAAAGAAGGAGTGTGAGGAGGAGGATGAAGATAAGGAGGAAGAAGAGAAGGAAGATGAGGAAGAGAAGGAAGATGATGAAGATGATGAGGACGATGAAGATGATGAGGATGACAAAGATAGCAAGGATGATGGGAAGGGTGATGGCAAGGACGATGAGGACAGGAACAGAGGTCAGAACAGTGACTCCGGTGGTGGCAACGGGGGTACCGAGGATGCAGTAGTTGATAGTACAGACAGCGAAGATGATGACGGGACTCCACTATAGTACATTATTCAGAAGAAGAGGGACAAGGAAGGCAAAGGTCTAGATGAGCATTGTGGCATGTGTTGGGGAACGTAGTAATTTCAAAAAAAATCCTACGCACACGCAAGATCATGGTGATGCATAGCAATGAGAGGGGAGAGTGTTGTCTACGTACCCTCGTAGACCGGAAGCGGAAGCGTTAGCACAACGCGGTTGATGTAGTCATACGTCTTCACGGCCCGACCGATCAAGCACCGAAACTACGGCACCTCCGAGTTCTAGCACACGTTCATCTCGATGACGATCCCCGGACTCCGATCCAGCAAAGTGTCGAGGAAGAGTTCCGTCAGCACGACGGCGTGGTGACGATCTTGATGTTCTAACGTCGCAGGGCTTCGCCTAAGCACCGGTACAATATTATCGAGGATTATGGTGGAGGGGGGCACCGCACACGGCTAAGAGATCAATGATCAATTGTTGTCACTATGGGGTGCCCCCCTGCCCCCGTATATAAAGGAGTGGAGGAGGGGGCCAGCCAAGGAGGGTGGCGCGCCCTAGGGGGGAGTCCAACTCCCACAGGGAGTAGGACTCCCCTTTTTCCTATTAGGAGTAGGAGAGGGAAGGAAGAGGAATGAGGGAGGAAGGAAAGGGGGGCCGGCCCCCCTCCCAATTCGTATTGGGCTTGGGGGGGGGGCGCCCCCTCCCTTGCTCCATTCCCCTCCTTTCCACTAAGGCCCAATAATGCCCATATACCTCCCGGAGGGTTCCGATAACCTCCCGGTCATCCGGTATTGTCCCAATCTCACCTGGAACCTTTCCGGTGTCCAAATATAGTCGTCCAATATATCGATCTTTATGTCTCGACCATTTCGAGACTCCTCGTCAAGTCCGTGATCACATTCGGGACTCCGAACAACCTTCGGTACATCAAAATATATAAACTCATAATGAAACTGTCATCGTAACGTTAAGCGTGCGGACCCTACGGGTTCGAGAACAATGTAGACATGACCGAGACACGTCTCCGGTCAATAACCAATAGCGGAACCTGGATGCTCATATTGGCTCCTACATATTCTACGAAGATCTTTATCGGTCAGACCGCATAACAACATACGTTTGTTCCCTTTGTCATCGGTATGTTACTTGCCCAAGATTCGATCGTCGGTATCTCAATACCTAGTTCAATCTCGTTACCGGCAAGTCTCTTTACTCGTTTTGTAATACATCATCTTGCAACTAACTTATCAGTTGCATTGCTTGCAAGGCTTAAGTGATGTGCATTACCGAGAGGGCCCAGAGATACCTCTCCGACAATCGGAGTGACAAATCCTAATCTCGAAATACGCCAACCCAATATGTACCTTTGGATACACCTGTAGAGCACCTTTATAATCACCCAGTTACGTTGTGACGTTTGGTAGCACACAAAGTGTTCCTCCGGTAAACGGGAGTTGCATAATCTCATAGTCATAGGAACATGTATAAGTTATGAAGAAAGCAACAGCAACATACTAAACGATCGGGTGCTAAGCTAATGGAATGGGTCATGTCAATCACATCATTCTCCTAATGATGTGATCCCGTTAATCAAATGACAACTCATGTCTATGGTTAGGAAACATAACCATATTCGATTAACGAGCTAGTCAAGTAAAGGCATACTAGTGACACTATGTTTGTCTATGTATTCACACAAGTATTATGTTTCCGATTAATACAATTCTAGCATGAATAATAAATATTTATCATGATATAAGGAAATAAATAATAACTTTATTATTGCCTCTAGGGCAAATTTCCTTCAGTCTCCCACTTGCACTAGAGTCAATAATCTAGATTACACAGTAATGATTCTAACACCCATGGAGCCTTGGTGCTGATCATGTTTTGCTCGTGGAAGAGGCTTAGTCAATGGGTCTGCTACATTCAGATCCGTATGTATCTTGCAAATCTCTATGTCTCTCACCAGGACTAGATCCCGGATGGAATTGAAGCGTCTCTTGATGTGCTTGGTTCTCTTAAGAAATCCGGATTCCTTTGCCAAGGCAATTGCACCAGTATTGTCACAAAAGATTTTCATTGGACCCGATGCACTAGGTATGAAACCTAGATCGGATATGAACTCCTTCATCCAGACTCCTTCATTTGCTGCTTCCGAAGCAGCTATGTACTCCGCTTCACATGTAGATCCCGCCACGACGCTTCGTTTAGAACTGCACCAACTGACAGCTCCACCGTTCAATGTAAATACGTATCCGGTTTGCGATTTAGAATCGTCCGGATCAGTGTCAAAGCTTGCATCAACGTAACCATTTACGATGAGCTCTTTGTCACCTCCATATACGAGAAACATATCCTTAGTCCTTTTCAGGTATTTCAGGATGTTCTTGGCCGCTGTCCAGTGATCCACTCCTGGATTACTTTGGTACCTCCCTGCTAGACTTATAGCAAGGCACACATCAGGTCTGGTACACAGCATTGCATACATGATAGAGCCTATGGCTGAAGCATAGGGAACATCTTTCATTTTCTCTCTATCTTCTTCAGTGGTCGGGCATTGAGTCTTACTCAACGTTACACCTTGTAACACAAGCAAGAATCCTTTCTTTGCTTGATCCATTTTGAACTTCTTCAAAACTTTGTCAAGGTATGTGCTTTGTGAAAGTCCAATTAAGCGTCTTGATCTATCTCTATAGATCTTAATGCCCAATATGTAAGCAGCTTCACCGAGGTCTTTCATTGAAAAACTCTTATTCAAGTATCCCTTTATGCTATCCAAAAATTCTATATCATTTCCGATTAGCAATATGTCATCCACATATAATATCAGAAATGCTACAGAGCTCCCACTCACTTTCTTGTAAATACAGACTTCTCCAAAAGTCTGTATAAAACCAAATGCTTTGATCACACTATCAAAATGTTTATTCCAACTCCGAGATGCTTGCACCAGTCCATAAATGGATCGCTGGAGCTTGCACACTTTGTTAGCTCCCTTTGGATCGACAAAACCTTCCGACTGCATCATATACAACTCTTCTTCCAGAAATCCATTCAGGAATGCAGTTTTTACATCCATCTGCCAAATTTCATAATCATAAAATGCGGCAATTGCTAACATGATTCGGACAGACTTAAGCATCGCTGCGGGTGAGAAGGTCTCATCGTAGTCAATCCCTTGAACTTGTCGAAAACCTTTTGCGACAAGTCGAGCTTTGTAGACAGTAACATTACCGTCAGCGTCAATCTTCTTCTTGAAGATCCATTTATTCTCAATTTCTTGCCGATCATTGGGCAAGTCAACCAAAGTCCACACTTTGTTCTCATACATGGATCCCATCTCAGATTTCATGGCTTCAAGCCATTTTGCGGAATCTGGGCTCACCATCGCTTCTTCATAGTTCGTAGGTTCATCATGATCTAGTAGCATGACTTCCAGAACAGGATTACCGTACCACTCTGGTGCGGATCTTACTCTGGTTGATCTACGGGGTTCAGTAGTAACTTGTTCTGAAGTTCCATGATCATCATCATTAGCTTCCTCACTAATTGGTGTAGGTGTCACAGAAACCGGTTTCTGTGATGTACTACTTTCCAATAATGGAGCAGGTAAAGTTACCTCATCAAGTTCTACTTTCCTCCCACTCACTTCTTTTGAGAGAAACTCCTTCTCTAGAAAGGATCCATTCTTAGCAACAAATGTTCTGCCTTCGGATCTGTGATAGAAGGTGTACCCAACAGTCTCCTTCGGGTATCCTATGAAGACACATTTCTCCGATTTGGGTTCGAGCTTATCAGGTTGAAGCTTTTTCACATAAGCATCGCAGCCCCAAACTTTCAGAAATGACAACTTTGGTTTCTTGCCAAACCATAGTTCATAAGGCGCCGTCTCAACGGATTTTGATGGTGCCCTATTTAACGTGAATGCGGCCGTCTCTAAAGCATAACCCCAAAACGATAGTGGTAAATCTGTAAGAGACATCATAGATCGCACCATATCAAGTAAAGTACGATTATGACGTTCGGACACACCATTACGCTGTGGTGTTCCGGGTGGCGTGAGTTGCGAAACTATTCCGCATTGTTTCAAATGTAAACCAAACTCGTAACTCAAATATTCTCCTCCACGATCAGATCGTAGAAACTTTATTTTCTTGTTACGATGATTTTCAACTTCACTCTGAAATTCTTTGAACTTTTCAAATGTTCCAGACTTATGTTTCATTAAGTAGATATACCCATATCTGCTTAAATCATCTGTGAAGGTGAGAAAATAACGATATCCGCCACGAGCTTCAACATTCATTGGACCACATACATCTGTATGTATGATTTCCAACAAATCTGTTGCTCTCTCCATAGTACCGGAGAACGGCGTTTTAGTCATCTTACCCATGAGGCACGGTTCGCAAGTACCAAGTGATTCATAATCAAGTGGTTCCAAAAGTCCATCAATACGGAGTTTCTTCATGCGCTTTACACCGATATGACCTAAACGGCAGTGCCACAAATAAGTTGCACTATCATTATCAACTCTGCATCTTTTGGTTTCAACATTATGAATATGTGTATCATTACTATAGAGATTCATCAAAAATAGACCACTCTTCAAGGGTGCATGACCATAAAAGATATTACTCATATAAATAGAACAACCATTATTCTCTGATTTAAATGAATAATCATCTCGCATCAAACAAGATCCAGATATAATGTTCATGCTTAACGCTGGCACCAAATAACAATTATTGAGGTCTAATACTAATCCCGATGGTAGATGTAGAGGTAGCGTGCCGACCGCGATCACATCGACTTTGGAACCATTTCCCACGCGCATCGTCACCTCGTCCTTTGCCAGTGTTCGCTTAATCCGTAGTCCCTGTTTCGAGTTGCAAATATTAGCAACAGAACCAGTATCAAATACCCAGGTGCTACTGCGAGCTCTAGTAAGGTACACATCAATAACATGTATATCACATATACCTTTGTTCACCTTGCCATCCTTCTTATCCGCCAAATACTTGGGGCAGTTCCGCTTCCAGTGACCAGTCTGCTTGGAGTAGAAGCACTCAGTTTCAGGCTTAGGTCCAGACTTAGGTTTCTTCTCTTGAGCAGCAACTTGCTTGCTATTCTTCTTGAAGTTCCCCTTCTTCTTCCCCTTGCCCTTTTTCTTGAAACTAGTGGTCTTGTTGACCATCAACACTTGATGCTCCTTCTTGATTTCTACCTCCGCAGCTTTTAGTATTGCGAAGAGCTCGGGAATTGTCTTATCCATCCCTTGCATATTATAGTTCATCACGAAGCTCTTGTAGCTAGGTGGAAGTGATTGGAGAATTCTGTCAATGACGCAATCATCTGGAAGATTAACTCCCAGTTGAATTAAGTGATTATTATACCCAGGCATTTTGAGTATATGCTCACTGAAAGAACTGTTCTCCTCCATCTTGCAGCTATAGAACTTATTGGAGACTTCATATCTCTCAATCCGGGCATTTGCTTGAAATATTAACTTCAACTCCTGGAACATCTCATAAGCTCCATGACGTTCAAAACATTGTTGAAGTCCCGATTCTAAGCCGTAAAGCATGGCACACTGAACTATCGAGTAGTCATCAGCTTTGCTCTGCCAGATGTTCATAACATCTGGTGTTGCTCCAGCAGCAGGCCTGACACCCAGCGGTACTTCTAGGACGTAATTCTTCTGTGCAGCAATGAGGATAATCCTCAAGTTACGGACCCAGACCGTATAATTGCTACCATCATCTTTCAACTTTGCTTTCTCAAGGAACACATTAAAATTCAATGGAACAACAACACGGGCCATCTATCTACAATCAAACATAAACAAGCAAGATACTATCAGGTACTAAGTTCATGATAAATTTAAGTTCAATTAATCATATTACTTAAGAACTCCCACTTAGAAAGACATCCCTCTAATCTTCTAAGTGATCACGTGATCCAAATCAACTAAACCATAACCGATCATCACGTGAAATGGAGTAGTTTTCAATGGTGAACATCACTATGTTGATCATATCTACTATATGATTCACGCTCGACCTTTCGGTCTCAGTGTTCCGAGGCCATATCTGCATATGCTAGGCTCGTCAAGTTTAACCTGAGTATTCTGCGTGTGCAAAACTGGCTTGCACCCATTGTAGATGGACGTAGAGCTTATCACACCCGATCATCATGTGGTGTCTGGGCATGACGAACTTTGGCAACGGTGCATACTCAGGGAGAACACTTTTATCTTGAAATTTAGTGAGAGATCATCTTATAATGCTACCGTTAATCAAAGCAAGATAATATGCATAAAAGATAAACATCACATGCAATCAATATAAGTGATATGATATGGCCATCATCATCTTGTGCTTGTGATCTCCATCTCCAAAGCATCGTCATGATCACCATCGTCACCGGCGCGACACCTTGATCTCCATCGTAGCATGTTGTCGTCTCGCCAATCTTATGCTTCCATGACTATCGCTATCGCTTAGTGCTAAAGTAAAGCATTACAGCGCGATTGCATTGCATACAATAAAGCGACAACCATATGGCTCCTGCCAGTTGCCGATAACTCGGTTACAAAACATGATCATCTCATACAATAAGATTTAGCATCATGTCTTGACCATATCACATCACAACAGGCCCTGCAAAAACAAGTTAGACGTCCTCTACTTTGTTGTTGCAAGTTTTACGTGGCTGCTACGGGCTTAGCAAGAACCGTTCTTACCTACGCATCAAAACCACAACGATAGTTTGTCAAGTTGGTGCTGTTTTAACCTTCGCAAGGACCGGGCGTAGCCACACTCGGTTCAACTAAAGTTGGAGAAACTGACACCAGCCAGCCACCTGTGTGCACAGCACGTCGGTAGAACCAGTCTCGCATAAGCGTACGCGTAATGTCGGTCCGGGCCGCTTCATCCAACAATACCGCCGAACCAAAGTATGACATGCTGGTAAGCAGTATGACTTATATCGCCCACAACTCACTTGTGTTCTACTCGTGCATAACATCAACGCATAAAACCTAGGCTCTGATGCCACTATTGGGGAACGTAGTAATTTCAAAAAATTTCCTACGCACACGCAAGATCATGGTGATGCATAGCAACGAGAGGGGAGAGTGTTGTCTATGTACCCTCGTAGACCGGAAGCGGAAGCGTTAGCACAACGCGGTTGATGTAGTCGTACGTCTTCACGGCCCGACCGATCAAGCACCGAAACTACGACACCTCCGAGTTCTAGCACACGTTCAGCTCGATGACGATCCCCGGACTCCAATCCAGCAAAGTGTCAGGGAAGAGTTCCGTCAGCACGACGGCGTGGTGACGATCTTGATGTTCTACCGTCGCAGGGCTTCGCCTAAGCACCGCTACAATATTATCGAGGATTATGGTGGAGGGGGGCACCGCACACGGCTAAGAGATCAATGATCAATTGTTGTCACTATGGGGTGCCCCCTGCCCCCGTATATAAAGGAGTGGAGGAGGGGGCCGGCCAAGGAGGGTGGCGCGCCCTAGGGGGGAGTCCAACTCCCACAGGGAGTAGGACTCCCCTTTTTCCTATTAGGAGTAGGAGAGGGAAGGAAGAGGAAGGAGGGAGGAAGGAAAGGGGGGCCGGCCCCCCTCCCAATTCGGATTGGCTTGGGGGGGCTCCCTTGCTCCTTTCCCCTCCTTTCAACTAAGGCCCAATAAGGCCCATATACCTCCCGGGGGGTTCCGATAACCTCCCGGTGATCCGATATTGTTCCAATCTCACCCGGAACCTTTCCGGTGTCCAAATATAGTCGTCCAATATATCGATCTTTATGTCTCGACCATTTCGAGACTCCTCGTCAAGTCCGTGATCACATTCGGGACTCCGAACAACCTTCGGTACATCAAAATATATAAACTCATAATGAAACTGTCATCATAACGTTAAGCGTGCGGACCATACGGGTTCGAGAACAATGTAGACATGACTGAGACACGTCTCCGATCAATAACCAATAGCGGAACTTGGATGCTCATATTGGCTCCTACATATTCTACGAAGATCTTTATCGGTCAGACCGCATAACAACATACGTTTGTTCCCTTTGTCATCGGTATGTTACTTGCCCGAGATTCGATCGTCGGTATCTCAATACCTAGTTCAATCTCGTTACCGGCAAGTCTCTTTACTCGTTCTGTAATCATCTTGCAACTAACTTATTAGTTGCATTGCTTGCAAGGCTTAAGTGATGTGCATTACCGAGAGGGCCCAAAGATACCTCTCCGACAATCGGAGTGACAAATCCAAATCTCGAAATACGCCAACCCAACATGTACCTTTGGAGACACCTGTAGAGCACCTTTATAATCACCCAGTTACGTTGTGACATTTGGTAGCACACAAAGTGTTCCTCCGGTAAATGGGAGTTGCATAATCTCATAGTCATAGGAACAAGTATAAGTTATGAAGACAGCAATAGCAACATACTAAACAATCGGGTGCTAAGCTAATGGAATGGGTCGTGTCAATCACATCATTCTCCTAATGATGTGATCACGTTAATCAAATGACAACTCATGTCTATGGTTAGGAAACATAACCATCTTCGATTAACGAGCTAGTCAAGTAGAGGCATACTAGTGACACTATTTTTGTCTATGTATTCACACAAGTATTATGTTTCCGATTAATACAATTCTAGCATGAATAATAAACATTTATCATGATATAAGGAAATAAATAATAACTTTATTATTGCCTCTAGGGCATATTTCCTTCAGCATGTCTATGAGAGATTTTGTGATGATGGAGTTCAAAAAAGAATCACCAACGCCACGCATCCCCAAGTTTGAACTGAAAACATTTCTTGACGAGCCATCACTTGCTTGGGAAGCAAATAAATTTTTTCGAGAGCTGGTCAGTGGTCTGGAAATGAAAGAGGTTTACACATCATACTTTCAGGATGTGTGTCCAGAGCCTATTCGTTCGAAAATGATGGAGGAAATAACTGGACTACATGTCCAGGTTGGTGCAAAGAAAGTCAGAACTAGGCGCATGCAGCTTCCACCGCTGCCAGCAAACAAGAAAAAGAATGTAAGTTTCATCTTGGAGCCAACGGTGGTCACAGCAATAGTAGAGGAGCTGCAAGAATTGCGTGCAAAGAAAAAACAGCAAGGGATGGGAGCCATACCAAGGAAGTCAGCTATGAAGAAGATCGGGCAAGTTCCCGTGCAACAGGGGGCATTTGCCCCAAAGCAGCAGCCAACATGTGAACCAATCATAGGAGGAGGAATTCTGTCAGCAAGGGTAGTGTTGCAGCAGTCTGTCGGGGTTGATCCAAGATGCCAGGCAACCATTGTTCAAAATCATGCAACCCAAGACAAAAATGTGGCAAGTCATGTAGTCCCCAAGGCAAGTGACAGCAAACAGAGTCAAACAGTTGAGGAGCAAGCCCTTAGGAAGAAAAGGCAAGTACCAACAAAAACCAGGCAAGTTGTGAACCAACCAAGGCAACAATAGTTGCGTCAGCAGGTGTAGTGTTGCAGCAGTCTTTCGCGGTTGATTCAAGATGTCAGGCAACACTGGATAAGAAACAGACAAATCAGGTAAAAAAAATGAGGCAAGATTTGATAAGAAGGCAATTCACATCAAGCAGGGCCAAGCAACTGAGGAGCAAGCAGGACATGGAATCATGGAGAGGCAGTCAGCTTCAATGGATATTGGTCAAGTTCAGGAGGGAAATGTTGTTAGGACCGCAAAGGAAGGTGATGGGTCTGAAAATGTTAAGTGTCTTTTGGATAAAAAAGACAAGAATGAAGGAAGTTCAAGTGGATCTGAGGAAACTCAAATAGTTCCTAAGGCATCTGTCTTAGTACAACCTCCAGTAAATACGAAACAAGTTGCCCAACCACCCGGAAGCACAACAAACCAGGAGGTTTCGAGGCAACCACTAGGTGATTTGAATGGGCGACAGCAATCATGTTTTCGAGTGACTCAGCCTGTGAAGGTATCGTCACAGTATGTTGGAGTAAATAAGAATGAAGATGTAATCAATCGCCCGTCGCTCACGCAGTTTAATAGCAATGCAGTTCAAAATGATGTTAGAATAAGAAAGAGGGGGGAAGCAACACTACTAGGGAAAACCTTATACACAGAATCTTAGCAGCAGCGCGGTTTAAAAACAAACGCTACTGCTAATTAGCAGTAGCGAGCTTGAGGAAACCGCGCTACTAATAACCTGATAGTAGTAGCGCGGGTTTTTACCCCTCGCTACTACTAAGCGATTTCCACCGTGCTTTCCGGGACCAGCTATAGTAATAGCGCGGTTTATAAATCCACGCTACTACTAAGTCGTTAGTAGTAGCGTGGGTTATAAACCCCCACGCTACCACCTGCATCTGCTCCCACCCCACCAACCATCCCACGCCATGTCTCAAAAAAAAAACACTCAACTCCCAATCCAGATCCCCAATCCCGTCTCTGCTCCCACCTCCTCTCCTCCTCTCCCAAGTCCCAACCCGCCATGGAGGGGGAGCCGCCCGCGCAGGCCCCCCCCTCCCCGCGCCGCCACCGCCTACGGCTCGCCCCGTCGTAGGGCGTGGAAGCGGTGCGTCCACTCCGGCCAGCACGACAGCGCCACCTGGGGCCACGCCGCCGCCGCCGACTTCGCGCCCATGCCCAGGATGTGCCGCCTCGTCATGGCCAACTACGCCTCGCCCGACCTCCTCGCTTGCGGCCCCTCCTCCTCGACCCCTCAAACGCCGTGCACCGCCGCACCTACGCCGACACGGGGGGCCGGGTCACGCCCTACCTCGTCTACCTCGACCACGCGCACGCCGACTTCGTGCTCGCGCTGCGCGGCCTCAACCTCGGCCGCGAGTCCGACTACGCGCTGCTCCTCGGCAAGCGTCGCTTCGACGGCGGCTACGTCCACAACGGCCTCCTCCGCGCCGCCGGCTGGGTTCTCGACAGGGAGTGCGACCTGCTCCGGGACCTCGTCGACTGGTACCCCGCCTACACGCTCACCTTCACGGGCCACTCCCTCGGCGCCGGCGTCGCCTCCATGCTCACCATGGTCGTTGTGCTCAACCTCGACAAGCTCGGCAAGGTCGAGAGGGGCCGCACCAGGTGCTACGCCATGACCCCCGCCCGCTGTATGTCGCTCAACCTCGCCGTCAGATACGCCGATGTCATCAACTCCGTCGTGCTGCAGGTGACTCACTGATGACCCAATTGATTTGGTTGCTTGCTTGTCTGAATTTGGTGGTTACAAGTTCAGTTGTAGAGGAATTTGGGTTACATGTAGTATGTCTGAATTTGGGTAACATGTAGCTATCAGGCTGAATTTTGGTGGATACCTGCTCTGCTTCTGAGTAAGATAAACATTGCATTGCAGAATCTAGTATAATGCCTATCTGAATTTTGCTGGGTGCTTCCTTGTTGCTAGAAATTCAGTTGCAGAATTTAGTTACATGCCTATCTGAATTTTGTTGGGTGTAATGCCTATCTGAATCTTTTTAGTTCCAAGTTCTGAACATATGAAGATCCAACATCTAATTTATTTCTCATAGATGAGTGATGGACGATGCAGCGGACGAGGCATACCGATGGCAGGTTGTAGCAAATCAGGAGGCCGCCGCCGTCGGCGGACGCTGCCGAGTGGAGAAACTACGTGGACGGTGGACGCTGCCGAGTGGAAAAACTACAGCGGACTGGTGAGATAACTGAAATTTCATAACAGCGACTCCATGCATGGTATGTTCCCCTTTTGCCATATTTTACATATGCATCTTATATATTCTTTGAGATCTAAGCCCTTAGAGACAATAGATTCTGATCTTCTGGTCTTTGCCTGCTGATGCTTTTATTATTCAAAGTGGTTCAGTTCCAGTACGTACAGACTAGCCATATTATGACTTGCAGGTTTTTTTTTACTTTTTGTACATTCTCATTTAAGTTTTCTTGCGATAGCACACTAATTAACAGAAAAACCTTATGGCATATGACCTTTTCTATGTGTGACGTATATGTAAAGTTAGTTTTCTCTTAAAAAAATCATCCGTCGATAAGCTGAATTAGAGGGAAATTCATGGAAAATGAACCAGCATACAAACCATAGTAATAATCCCAGTGAACTAGCTCTACAGACTAGCATACATGTTATTTAGAAACAAGGGGTTTGCCATGCTACAACAGATTCCTGACTAAATTTATCTATTCTACTTGGTCTTTTGATTTGAAACATCTATATATTCCTCATAAACATATTGGTTTTGCTACCAGTAGTAGGCGCTTTCTTTGTTCTGCAGCTGGGATTTCAGTAAAAGAAAATGTTTAACCTTCAGTGAATATGCACAGTACCAAGACTTTGTTCTGCAGCTCGCACGCCGCATCCGTGGCGAGAGGGCCTAGGCTGCTCTGCGCGCGTCGTCGTCTTAGCCAGTTGTGTTAGTCGGTGGAAATGCGAGAGGGCCACGCCTCACTAGTAATCTTGTTGATTGCCTCTGAACCTGAATGAACAGCCTTGCTCGTTTAGTTCTGTGTGTCCATATGATTTATGCTTTGCTGTTTTATCCTGTTGTTCCTTTTGGTCCCTGTGACTGTTGCAATCAACTCTCACCTGTACCATGATGCTAACTGGTAAATTAGGACAAGAGATGTTTCTATTTTGCACTGCTCATACTGTACATACTGTGATTCATCTGACGGGTTTCTTGCACCTGCAAATGACAGCGTCATGATGTTGTCAATGGTGTGGCTGAGGCAGAAGGTGTATCCAAATATGATGCAGGTGAAGCTGCTGCAGATCAGAAAGGTGAACACATGTTCGCCTGTATTAAGATATTTTCAGTAATTTAAAGCTGAAATGATATCCTGTAGCGAACTGGGATTATGGTCTGTCTCTTAAACTATCTTTGATCTTGTCCATAATGCTTCCCTGTAGAGCAAAAAGGTTCAACAACCATGAAATCCTAGCTGAGGACGTGCGAGACTAGGATATAGCCAGTGACCGGGGGCAAGGGCAGCGTGCGCAGGTGCTTTCTTTGTTTTCAATCTAATTGTTGTGTGTTATTATCTTGAATACATTTCTCTTTTAATTTATTTTCAATCTTCCAAGCCTGGACATAGTTATTGTATCTTATTATCGTCTTTGGAAGTGGCCGGACCCTTTCGCGAACCCTGCGCAAGGAGGAGCTAACTAACAAGTTTTCACTTTCTCAACTGGGTGCAGGGTGATCGACGAGGACTACTGCGGCCCGATGGGAGTCGTGCTCTTCAACTACTCGGAGGCAGACTTCACCGTGAAGCCCCGCGACCGCATCATACAGATTATCGTCCAGGTGATTGCGACGCAGGAGGTCCCCGGGGTGGAGGACCTCGACGCCACCGTCCGGACGTCACCGAGGTGGAGGACGACGCCACCGTCCGGAGTTCCTCAAGGTGGAGGACCTCGACGCTTTGTACATACATCTAGAGAAGTGGTCTGGTTAGGTTGGTGGTGAAACGCTAGGGAAGGTACCAACCTTTTGATGATGGTTGTGTGTGTCCTCGTGATCTCTTCGAGTTGAGATGTTGAATGTTGCATCCATGAACACTACAAGTGTTAAGATGGTTCTGTGAAATTTATTTTGCACTGGACGTGTCTCTGATCTCCATTCATGAATACTTCATCTATTTTTATTTTTCTTAATTCCTAATTTGCTACTAGTAGCGTTGGAAAAAAAGTGCCCTACTAGTATTTAGGATACTAGTAGCGCTGGTATTGTAGGCACGCTACTACTACTTCATTAGTAGTAGCGCGGGTCTGTAATAGCAGTAGCGTGGGTGGCACACGCTACTACTAACAAATTAGTAGTAACGCGGGTTCCTCCCACGCTACTACTAACTATTAGCTGTAGCGCGATACTAGTAGCGCGGGTACCCGCGCTGCTAGTAGCCATTTTACCCGCGCTTCTAGTAGCCTTTTTCCTAGTAGTGCAAGTCCAGAGACAAAACTGCTAATAGCTAAGGGTAAATTGCCTGTATATGCTACAGAAGTTGCTCAAGTCACTAGCACTCATGTTGAGTCCTTCAAGTTATTTGATGAAATGAAGGAGAACCGTCTGCCATTTCAATTCTACGGGAATTCTATAGCTGCATTGGAAGTTAATGTGTTAGACATAAATGAGCTTTTTGCAAGGTGCACTGATCCAGCAAAGCAGAGTTTACAAAGCAGGCATAGTGATAGGGAGCTACCAGTGCAGGATGCATCAAAGTTTGAAGGGTCACGAAGAGAAAACTTTTCTGAAGAATACTGTCCAACCCCTTCATTTGATCTTGGCATAGATAATCCAGTAAGGAAAGTAGGAGAAGGGGAGAATTGCAATGATTTTTTTGTTTCTAAACCCCGCAATGCACAAGAAACTTCAGGAGCATGGCAGAATATCATAGAAGTTGTTGATGATGACTTTGAATGGGACCTTGGAGCCATCGATGAAGTTTGCGCACAAGCTGAACCAAAGGCAAGGGAGCTAGTTGCAGGCCGTGCAGAAGCAGGAGCTGATCATTTTATGTACAAAACACTAGAAAAAATGCACAAGCTAGAAGAAGAGGGATCAAACAGCAAGCACTATAGTAGAAGTAGCTCAGGAGAGCCAGTCTTACATAAACATGAGAGAAGGATCATCAAGCCTGGACCATGCAAGCGATCTCCATTCATGGACCTCGACGAGAAGAAAGTATTTCACTGCAAAGTTGAAGGCAATAGGCTATATTCATCGGTTATTTTACATGGCAGATTAAACGAAGAAGAATCACCAGACAAAGATACAAGGTATGACGAAACTTTGTTTATGTTTCAAACAGTTTTTCCTGCTGTGTAGTCTTTAGGCAAGTCACCCAACTGTACAATGGCAATTTTAATTTGTAGTACAGGCAACTAAATCAAAAATATATAATATATGCTACCAGGGGGGGGGGGGGGGGGGGGGGGGGGGGGGGGGGGGGGGGTGGTGTGTTTTTGGATTGGGGGGGAGGTCTTGATCACAAAGAAGATAATGTATTGTCAATCTTATCTTTTTTAATTCTTTTTTTATGTTCTTGTTTTCTTTTGCAGCCCCATTGTCATCAACTACCACGGGTACCATGTTACTGTCAGGGAGCTTGCAAATTCAATGAGAAAAGAAGGATTCCTATTGTCTCACATTGTTCAAATTGGCATTTTGTCGATTATAATGAACTTGCCACCAAACTCGAAGAAGGTGCTTATGCCCCTTAAGTTCTCGGTAAGAAAAGGAAAAATGTACCATCACCTTGCCAATGTACATTTTCTTTTCATTGCACACATGCCATTCGTTACTTGGATCATTCATTTTTTTCATACACTTCTGTTGAAATCCTTTTTTCAGATAAGGATGCAACAGATGGACTGCTTTGATAGTAAAGAGATTGCATCGAAATTCAACAAATCCAACCGCTTGGACCGCAAAGACATGGTCAGTTTCTCTCACTACATCTCTATTGGGTGTGTGCACATTAATTGCACTTCTTACACAATTATTATTTTCTAGTAGTTGCCTTATAGGAATGTCATAGTTTGTTCGACATCTTACAACTTTTTTTCAGAAACAATTGTGTCCATCAGAAATCATTAGCATTTTTTTCCTCGTGCACAATGATAGAAGTTACAGATATGCATATGGAAGCTGATTTTTTTTGAGTGAACATGTTCCATAATTGTTTTTTATCCCCCAAAGTTGCTTGCATAACATCATTAAGTTGCCTGCACAACAAACTTAAGTTGCTTGCATAGCACATCCCCTCATCATAATTGCTTTTTTGAGCAAGTCTCTTACTGTTTGAGGAAGTCTCTTACTGTTTTTGAACAACTCTGTTACTATGTTTTGAGCAAGACTGTTAATGTTTTTTGAGCAACTCTGTTCATATGTTTTGAGCAAGTCTCTTACTATTTTTTAGCAAGCATGTTACTATGTTTCAGCAAGTCTCATACATCATGTTACAGATATGCATATGGAAGCTGATTTTTTTAGTGAACATGTTCCATCATTGTTTTTTTATCCCCCAAAGTTGCTTGCATAACATCATTCAGTTGCTTGAACAACACCCTTTTTAAGTTTCTTGCATAACACATCCCCTCATCATAATTACTTTTTCACTCCCCCCCTCCCCAAGTTGCTTGCATAACATCTTTTTTAAGTTGCCTCCATGCATGATAGCAGTTACACACATACAAACCAGAATCGTAACTCTAGTAACGAGAACCAACACATTTTTCTTCAACTATCTAACATCCTTTTTTGTCTGGTCATCATTTACGCAGATCATGTTTCCTGTTTTAGAGAACATCGAGCCTTCAAAGCCAGTCATAGGGAACCATTATTGGGTTTTCAATGTCAATATAAGAGACCGAAGGTTCGAGGTACATGATTCATGGAGAACTCTTGAATCCCCATCACTTGATAGGTGTGCAAGGGCCATAGTTGCAAGCTTCCGTAGTCTACGGGAACTGCACTACCCCAAGTCACATGTTGTCCTGGACAACTTCGGGCTTGTCAACATTGATGTTCCAAAGCAAAATAATGAGTAAGTGCCCATAAGCCCCTAGATCTTTTTTCCCACAAGTATGAACATGCCAATAAGTCAATAAAAATGTTTAACTTACGGCTCGTGTTTCTGTGAAACATTTTTTGTTTGTATAGTGTTGACTGCGGGGTTTATGCTCTTACATTTGCCAATGGATGGGAGGCAAGGAACGTTCCAAGTGTTACACCTGATGATATCCCAAACATCAGGAAGCAGCTTACTATTCAATGGGTTGACAGCATTCACAACAAGGCACCATGGAAAGACGTCCTCAAATTAACATAGGTTAGTTTTTTACCTCAATGTTTTTGCTATTTAAATCTTTTTTTAATTTGCATGAACTCCTCAATTTCTCTGTGGTTTTTTAATAGCCTTAAGAAGTAGTTACCTTGTATTAACTTGCAACAAAACCATAGGGTGGTCGCTTTTTGAAACTGATTTTTCTGCCAAAAAATGAAAAATTGGAATTTATCCTTTTATTCTTATGTTAAGGCACTTCGGGTATCTTCGGGTAGTTTATTTAGACAGAAACATGGCTTAGTTGCACAAAGCGACACAACATGAGTTAGTTGCATAGTTTTATCATGCAACTTGCAAAAATAGGTTTTAGGAGTTGCCTGCACATGGATCAAATGATACAAAAATAACTCGCATAGGAGTTGCTTGTAGTTAAAGGAGACAAGCCCCTAATTGCCAAAATAAAAGGCAGAGGTTGAACTTCAAAAAGAACCTTTCTCCCATTAAGACATCATAACCATAGAATCTTAGATAGATAACAGGTAGGCTAAGGTAAGTCATAGACATAAAAAGTAGTAACATCCCATTCATAAAAAAAAAATTCATTCCCACACACGCGTTCTACCAGCATTCTTTCTTTGCAGAATCTTATACCCAAATATTTGCCAAAATTGCCCAATGTCCATCAAACCAATCTCGTCTTGCATAGTGCTGAATTGTGGTCTGTAGAACTACAATAACTGCACTTGTTTTTCCTCTTGGGGTGCAGCTCTAGAGCTGATTGAATTCTCCGTTGCGTCGCTCTTCCTTTTGTTCTCGATTTTGGAGGGTCTCTAGGAATGGTAGGGTCTGCCGTGGGAGTAGGATAAACAAGATCAGGATCAAGTACAGGAGCACCTTCAGGAATGGCAGGTTCTTTGCCCCGTGACACAACCCCTAGCTGCACGCGTTCATCACTGGTAGTTTGTGGAGAAGGAACCAACAGCGGGTCTACATTTTGTCGGGAAAATGTTGGGCGTATGGCATATTGTCCAGAACCACTAGGAGAGTTCAATGTTTGCGGGGCAGTCCATGCCATTAGCCCACCAGTAGTAGTACTTGTGTTTGGCGGCAGATACACAATTGCTGGTGGCCTGTGTTGTTGTGCATACCCTCTGGGATCCCTGGGCCGTTGTTCAGTTCGGGCAGGATGTGTGGCAGGAGAGAGGGCTTCTGGAGCAAGGTCTCTGTTTTGCAGAGTAGGATCTCTAGGTTGCAGTATGGGCCCCCGGGGTTGAGGAACACACATCCTTGTTGCTTGTGCAGGCATCCTGGGTGCAGGCATTCTCGATGGAGGTGGAGGGCGCCAACTTGCTGGCACAGGGCCGTAGTGTACTGGAGTGGGGCCTTTTTGAAATGGTGCAGTTGTTGAAGATGCTTGCTCATGCAGAGCAGTGTTAGGGCTAGGAACTTTCGTTGTGGCACTTTTTTGATGCGGTGCAGAAGTAGGCTGTTGAGTTCTTGGACCAGGTGGTGCTTGCACAGGCCCATTAGGTGGTGGTGCAGGTCGATTAGCCTTGTGACTACTTGACGTAGTAGGGTTACCACTTCCTGGCGGTACTGAAGAACTAGGCGGCGGTGGAGGCCCCCCAGGGTTGCTGCTAGATGATGCCGCTGTCTTTTTTTCCTTGACAACTTCAGGTTTTTAATTTCTTGTCGTGCTGCATGCATATGTTTCTTTACAATGTCTGTAGCAGCATCAGATGCGCTAGCTCCGCGGGCAAGATTGGCAAAATCCATTTGCATGTTCGCAAGCCGAATCTCTTTCTTTGACTGTTCTGGCAACTCATCGGGCTCATGATCAGGAGCAGGTGGTGCATCAGGTATTGCCAATGGAGTCCATCTGCGAATGATGTACTTCTCAGGGATTTTATTGACACCCAGTTGCGTGAAAACTTTCAAAATATGGCAACAAAGCATGCCATCCCTGTCCATTTTTCAACATTCACATCTATGGTCTTCAGCTCTTGGTTCACATGTCACGTAGTAGCTTCTAGATCCATACTTCGCAACCCACTCCTGGTTGGTGTAAATTTCATACAAGTTAGAACCATGAGGCCGTACATTGTACCTCGCAATCAATGCAAACTCTGTTTGAAACTTAACATACAAGTCCCTGGTGTACGCCTCATAAGCTTGCTTCTCAATGGGGTAAGACGACCATAGTTCAGTCTGCAAATGCTCTGTTCTATAGTCTTTGGCACCTTCTCGCACTAGTATGTGGGTTTGAATTTTTTGTTACTGATTCACAAAGTTCAAGATTGATTTATGTGGGTTCACATATCGCTTAAGGACAGCGTTGAACCCCTCACTGCGCTGGGTTGATTGCAAGAAAGGGAAGAACTGGTGCTTGAAGTAACAAGGAACCCACGTTGCCCGTTAGTTATATAGATTCTCAAAGTGGGTGTCAAGCATACCCTCATACTTCAACAACAGAGCATTCCATCCTGTCTCAAACTCCTCTGGTGTCATGCTAAAGTCAACACATTCATTGAAATCACGTGACAAACCAGGGTTTCGCGCCAACATTGTTCCAAGCTTCTCTTGTGCCTTCTTCATTATATGCCAACGGCAACAACGATGCACACTTGTAGGAAACATCTTTTTAATTGATTGTGCCATCGCAATGTCTTGATCAGTTATGATGTTGGTTGGTGCTATACCATTCATTGCCTCAAGGAACGTCTCAAACAACCAATCAAAGCTCGATGCCATTTCTTGCCTAACAAAGCCGCAGCCCAACATGAACGACTGCCCGTGTCTATTAATTCCAATAAATGGGGCAAACGGCATGTTGTACATGTTAGTCATGTATGTAGTGTCGAACGAGATGCAATCGTGGTAAGCCTCGACATAAGCTTTCCTAGCTGCACCGTCAACCCAAAAACTGTTCTCCACCCTGTCCTCCTCATCATACTTT
The DNA here is from genome assembly GCF_003073215.2 of Triticum urartu. Taxonomy (NCBI): domain Eukaryota; kingdom Viridiplantae; phylum Streptophyta; class Magnoliopsida; order Poales; family Poaceae; genus Triticum; species Triticum urartu. The sequence goes on along the minus strand of NC_053028.1, from coordinate 93,111,982 downwards.
ATCTTATAAAAGAAGTCTGGATCATCTTTTTGTTGATCTTTGAAGTAGGCAATTGTCTCAATCATATCTCCTTCTTTGGTGGCATCTTTGTTTAACATTGTCTTCAGGTTTGTAATGTGCTTAGTACCATAGGGGACGATCAGCTCTGTGCCATAGAAGTCTGACATAATATGCATCATACGCCCTGAAAAGTAGTTTATAAAAAATCATTTTCATAAAGTAACAGATTTTTATGCATGGCACTGAGAAGTAGTTTATAGGCAGCAATTCAGACACACAAAAACATGTGAAAATGCGCAGGCAAGCCCAGGACATGGTTTGAGCAAGTACTAACTTATGGTCAAGCAAGTAGTACAACTAGACTAATATATGTGCACACACAAACCATTTTGATTGTTCAGGGAAAGTTCTACTTGTTTTTTTTCACACAACCTAATACATGAAAAGTGTGCAACAAGTGCAGGCAAGTTGAGGACATGTTTTGAGCAACTGCTAACACCTGGGCAAGCAACTAGCACAACAAGACTAATTAGTTCCTACTAACATATCATTTTAGCGTCAAGGGGAATGAATGCTTACAAGCACAGGCATTGTGCCCTTCACTTTGAGCAAGTACTAACAGTAAACCTCCAACTTTGCTCAGCAAAACTAATCTAGTTTAGGACCATGTTTTCGAGCAACTACCAAACTCATGGTCAAGCAAATTTCTCAACAAAACTAACCTAATCAACCCCGAGCAGTAACAACGGAAACATCAAAAAACAGTAAAGGAGCAGAGACTTGAATCACTTAACACGTTTTAGGGCACGAGCCAAATACCACGCTTAAAAAGACCAGCAGGCAAGCATAAAATTGGTGTTCAGCAACTTAGACAAAAAACACAGGCAAGCTAGTGATCATTTTTTCACCTGTTGTTAAATTCCAGTTGTGAAGATGTGTTAGGAATGCCCTTTCTTCTGGAGGTATCCCTTGGTGCGATCGCAAGTACTTCTTCAAAGATGGCTTGTCTACTAACTTATGGTTATGCTCACCAACATAGTACACCACCTCCCAACGACCATCTACTAGTTTCACCACCATCTTGGCCTTGCAACCAGTTTGAATTATTTTATCTCGCTTTCGTTTCTTGCTTTTCTTTTTTAACTTACTTTCATCATCAAGAAAGACAATATCATCATCTTCGTCAACATGTTCTGCCTTATCAATAATTTTGTCTAGGACAGGGGGCTTTTCTGCACCTCCATCGTCCTCTGTAGGTTTTCGAAACTTTTTGCAAACAAATTGCTGCTTTACCAACATACGAGTGTCGCCAGCTCCTTGTTGTATTCATTTTGATGGAAAACTCAAGCTGCAGAGCATACATATTGTAGTGCTCCTTTGCACCTTCCAAAGTGTCAAACCTCATCCCCACGTAAGGTTCCTTGGGCTGTGACCATGCCTCGTCATCGTTCTCACCAACCAAGCCTGCCAAACTGTTTCCAACAGTCCCACCTGTTCCACCTGCGGTGTTAGTGTCAACAAGCGTGTGTTCATCCGTCTCTGTTGCTGCCACTGGATGTGTAGTTGCTTCGCCTGTTGCACCCATATCTGTAGGCATAGTTTGCACCACATGTGTCGAAGCATTGTGTGCAGCGACAGGGTTGGGAGATTCAGCCACAAACTCAGCATTGTCAGCTCCACCAAGTGGGATGCTCTGTTGTGTGCAATATAAAGGATGAAGTATATTCATGTCATGAACAAAGGCAAACTCTGGCATATTTTCCTCTGGTACTTCATTTAGGTCAATCATATTTCCAAACCTGCATTTTTTAACACCATGAAAAGATATCTAAGAAGAGGCAAGCAGTTAATACTTTTTTTAAAATGGGGACAAGCACTATATAATCTTTTGCATGAAAGTTTTGTGCTACAACATTTTTGTCTAATCTTTTTTTAATCATTGGCAGACATCAAATCACCAGGTTGAAGCAAACAAATGAAGCACAAGTCATCGGTTGCATTGGGAAGCTTCTTATTCAAAGAGTGTATTCATCATGCAAATATCAGCAAATATCATGAAGAATGCAATGGGATACTTCTACTTTAGTTGAAAGTAATCTAAGAATAGGAGCAGCATCACTACTTTAGTTGAGTGACATGGTCTGTCATGTTCATTAGTATCACTTTTATTACTGTATCTTATGGCAAGATTTACCTCCTACTAGGACCTGTTTTTAAATTTTGTGTGTTTTTGCTCTCTTTTTTCTTACTTCATAATGCTGGAGCATAGCACAGATTTGTCCCAGATTTTTTGTTCTTGCATATCTTTTTTATACCAGGATGCACATTCCATTTTCCAATGGAGAATAATGGTTGGAGCTCCACCCATCCTCCCGATTAACATCCAGCAATGAAGCATTTTCGCTCCACACCGAACCTTCTATAGGTAAGTTGACTTATGTATGTAGCATCATTATTTTTTCATGATCAAATATCTTCGTAAGGTCCAAATGTCTTTTAGAAGTTTTTGCTTGTCTGTTATGATGCATTTTGCCCCATGATAGTATGGAAGTTGCCATGTTTTTTGTGTGCAAGTAGATGAAGTAACTCTTCATCCTGTTCATGTAGCACCACCATTTTTTGATATGAACTGTTTTGCATTTTTGCCAAAAACTTTTCATGTAAGTTGCTATGCTTTTTTGTTCAAGTACATAAAGTTTTCTTTTAAAAATGTAGCAACTAGCAAATCTGAAGGTTTTCAACAGTCAAATTTTGTTTTTTTTCTCATACACACTTTTTTACGTTCATACAAGCAGGTACACCACAGACATCATATCTCCAAGAACATTCAATAAGCAAGTTACATGGAATCTACCACATTGAACAAAGTAGGTGAGAAAACTGATCTACAATTAAAACATCAAAGCATCATACATTTTATAAGCAACTTAGGTTACTAAAGTAGTGATGCTGCAACCACATTTAGGAGTTTTTGCATCTTAGGTTACTTTCAAGTTTTTACTCATGACTTGCCTGCCTATTTGTGTTTGCAGTTGCCTAAACAATGCATATAAGTTGCCACTTATAAGTTGCTAACAAAAACTGCACAGCTTATTAGTTCAACAGTACCAAGTTTTTACACATGACTTGCCTGCCAATTGTGTTGCAGTTTCCTAAACAATGCATAAAGTAGTGATGTTGCAACCACATTTAGGAGTTTTTGCATCTTAGGTTACTTTCAAGTTTTTGTTCATACAAGTATTGTTTTTCTCTTGAAATCAACACCCATCTGCTTAAAACCATCTTTTTTTTGCTTATGCCTAGCTTTTTATGATATGCACTTTAGCTGTTCCACAGACATGCTAACAAAACTGCACAGCTTATTAGTTCAACAGTACCAAGTTTTTACACACTTCCCTGCCAATTGTGTTGTAGTTGCCTAAACAATGCATATAAGTTTCCACTTATAAGTTGCTAACAAAAACTGCACAGCTTATTATTCAACAGTACCAAGTTTTTACACATGATTTGCCTACCAATTGTGTTGCAGTTGCCTAAACAATGCATATAAGTTGCCACTTATAAGTTGCTAACAAAAACTGCACAGCTTATTAGTTCAACAGTACCAAGTTTTTACACATGACTTGCGTGCCAATTGTGTTGCAGTTGCCTAAACAATGCATATAAGTTGCCACTTTTTTAATACAAACCTTTTTCGTAGGCTAAAAGCATGTAGTGATTAAGAGCATCTCAAATGTAGTAGTTATATTGCATTATGTATGTCAACACCATCATTTCTCACGATGAATAACTTGGATTTCCAAGGTTCTAAGACTTGCTTGCCTGTCACTTGTGCATTTGCCCAAAATAGCATGAAAGTTGTTTGTTTTGTTTACATCAAGTAGACGAAGCATCTAGTGATTAAGAGAACCTGAAGAACAGTAGATTAGATGGCTTTTTTACAGAGGTGTTTATATGTTCTTGTACAAAGAGGGACTTATATGTAGTGGCAGACAATTTGGCTTTTTCGAATACTGATGAGAAACAGCAAAATCAAGCGAAAGGAGGTGAGAGATCTGACCACTAAAATTGCAGCCCTGCCCTTTTTCTCTTGTTTTTCCCTTCTCAGATCAGAGAAGATTTAATAGGAGAAGCAACTAATCAAGACAGCAGTGCAGGTCATCTCAAGGTTTTCTTGCCGCCATTACAAGGGATCTGAAGGTCTAATGGATCTTGTTGGAGCGTGGGCAAGAAATCTGTGCCTTACTTGGGGTAGAAGAAGATGGCTGGGTGGGGTAGGTAATGGAGCTGGAAGCAACCGACGGGTGCAAGGAACGAGGGAGGAAGAGCATGTGACGAGGGGACCAATAGATATCACGTGGAGGGGGGTTGGTTGGGTCGGGACGAAGGAACTGGTGGCTGGTGGCCGGTGGGCTATGGGCTGTACTAGGGGGGACAGGAAATTACCTTATTTGGCTGGGCCACCACGAAACGCTATGCGTCCATTTTATTTTCATGTCGATAATGATATCTGGTTTCTTAACTGAAGAGCTAGTACGCTAGACTTGGACACACGGAGATTGCCTGCCTTTTTTGTTGAAACGGAGGAATGCCCCGGCCTCTACATTTCTTGATATACACAGCTATATTATCCAAAATCCAGATTCCATACAAGGTCTCAAAAAGTCTTACATATCACAAAAAAAATAAACTATGCCACAACCGATGAAAATAGATGAGGTTGTCGACCTGCCAGTGGTTTACTCTTTGTTGCGTCGTTAACTGTGCGCCAAGTATATCACTGCTCGTGCAAGGCTTGTCTATAGATGCGGCTGGGTATGGTATGATGCTGGATCTGTCGTCGTTTGACTTTTGCATGTTAGTTACAATCAAGCCAGCGCGATGTCGATTCGACCGAGAAACGCTACCAGATTGCCGTGGCGTGGTTAGCAGCAAAAACCAGATACTACAAAGGAGCTGAACTTTTTGATCCCGTGCTAATTATTGGAGCTGTCTTGGCATGGTGGATTTTGTTAGCCAGCTTCATGGTATACTATCACTAGTTTTGCTGCCCCGCCATATCGATGGATCTCGAGATGTGAGCTTTTGAAGAGCACCCACTCTTGGGGCATGTTTGGTTGTCTGCATATGGCCCACGCAGAAAGAAAGTGGTCCGTTTGGTTGCCTGTGTTTATTGTGGCCCGCATGCATGGCACGAAATGCACACTTGAGCATGTCTCGTTGGAAACGCTCAGATCGGCAGTTTCTAGCGAGCCTGGCTGAGGCGAGCACACATGATGAGCCACTTGCACGAGGGGAGATGAGAGGGATACGAGCTGGTATCTAGCGTGTGCGTTCTTATCTTCTCCTACCTCCCGTAACCTTCACTCTAATTATGTTCTTTCTATCCCCTTCTGATCTACACAATGGTGCTTCGATTTGAAGTAAGCTCTACACGAAAAAGATGCACCTTGAAGCTACGATTTCATTCAGGCGATCGGTTTATAGTTTCGTCGGCCGTAAGTTCTTAATTTCGTCTTCCCGTTTGAAGCTATTCTGAACGAATTTTGTCAGATTTGTCGCGCACGATTGATCGTTTGAAATTTCCTTTCACCAGTAGCCTAATCTCGCTGTTCCGCACAACATTCGTGTTGTAAATTTTTCGTTTCAACGATCGTAGCTTCATCTGTCTTTGAACAGCAACCTACTGCGCTGCCGCCGCCATGTCGAGCTCATGTGTCCTCTGCTCAGAGCCCTCCTAATCGTCCCTCTTGACGCCGACGCCCTTCCCCTTGATCTCCTTGCTCACGTCCTACTACACTAGAGTCGTTTCCAGCGTCGATCATCTCGGCCTTCTCTCTCGTCCACTGCACTGACGATATCATGGCGCGAGCACTGCATTCTCCTCCTCTGTCGACTGTCTTTGTACGAGCACCACAACTAGTTCGCCGATGGTGTCGCTCGCCGTGCCGCCGACGGGTCGCTCAACCACGACTCCATGCTTGTCATGTCGGACATAGCGCCACGGCCACTATCGATCGTAGTTGCCACTGTCCGGCGCACACTGCATTTCTGCTCCCCCTCCCTCTGCTAGCTCTTAACCCTGTGTGCCAAGTGCAAGTGCTAGCTCTTAATCATACCTCATGCGTGCAATCAAACACCGTGTTCATGTGCCGCTTGGGCCAATGCAGGCAATCAAACAAAGCGCACTTGCGTATTACCAAATGCAGGGACCCTAGATGCAGGCAACCAAACAACTTGCAGATGACACATTTGGGGCTGTTTTTGCTCAACCAGATTGGATTGAGATGTGTATGTTCACTACTGTAACCAAACACACCCTTGATGTTTTGGAAAGAAATTTCGCAGGTGCACAACATCTGCACTACTTTTTTTTAAAGATCCAGCAAAATGCTGGCTTGATTCGATTTAGCAGGAAGCAGCGGAAGAACAACATGATGAAGATCCGAAGATCAAAAGAAAAAGAAACGACAGCTCCATTAGCTGCCGAGCTACCCATCACAGACAACACGACTACAAAGTAAAAAAGGGCCTGTCCTAGGCTAAGCATCACTGCCGTGTCTCTTGACCAACGCCGGTATCCTCCGAAGACAGCAGCAGCTTCAACTGAGACTTTCTTTGTCAATGCACCATCCACCCTTGAAGTAGAGTGCAGGCAGATGGCGGAACTCGATCGGTCCCAGAAAAAGCTTCGTCTTGGACTTATCAGCGATGGCGTACATTGCGCCTGGAGCTTCACCAAAAACAGCAGCGAGCACCGGAAGAGCGCCACATAGAACCTCCAAGCAGTGTCTCAAAAAACGTGATGCTTCCAACAGAGGAACGACGACGGAGACGTCGCCATCACACCGATCCAACTCCGGGCCTAGGCTTTCGCCCGGAGACACTACCAACCAAGCCTGAGGAAGATGCCGACACACCTCGGTGGCGCCTCCAAGGAGGAAAATGACACCCTCAGGCGCCATCCGCACCGACTCTTGTTGTGCAGGACTTTTGTCTGTATCGTCGCACACCTTCGCTCAAGCCCTTCGGAGCTCGTCCATGTCGTCTCACACCGCCACCGCCACAGCCACAGCACCTTGTTGTTGAAGCCGTGAAGGCATGGTCCACCTCCCCACGGCGAGCATGCAGAGGCCAAATCGGGCCCTGCATCCCGCATCTACCACGGCTGGAGCCTCCCTGCTCCAGCAAGCGCAGCCCTCCCAGATCCAGCGTGGCCCATCAGTGCCCTCGACGCCCTCCACGCGCCGCCCGGTGCAGTGCAGACGCCGCCCTCCATGGCGCCCACCTCCGCGCCAGGCGGGCGGAACTCGGGCCCCCGTGGCGGCAGCGCGCCAGATCCGCGCCACTGCCACCGTCGGACCGCTGCCCAGCCCTTCACCGGCCAGATCCGCACCGGCCCTCCTCCCCGTGCCCTCCTCCTCCTTTATCGCGACACCTCTCGGCACCCTCCTCCTCCTTTACCGCGACATCTCTCGGCGCCTTCCTCCTGCACCTCGCCATCTCTCGGGCGCCGCACAAGATCCGCTCGCATGGTCGCGCCGCGCGTCGCCGCATGCCGCGGAACAACCGCCCATCGCCCGATGATGCCTCCCCCAGCAGCCAACCATAGATCGCCTCCGACCCGAGGAGATCTGCCGTCGGGCCGCACCCCACCGCGAAGCCGGCCGTCCCGCACCGTCCTTGCGCCTCGCGGGGAGGGAAAGGGCCCCGCTGTCGCCGACGTACGCGCAGGCTTTGCCCGACGCCGTCCCCTGGCGGCGGCAAGGGAGGGGGGCTGCGGCGGCGGGCTGGGTTTTTCGCCCGGCCGCTCGCGGGAGCAGACGAGCGAGCGGGGAGCGGGGCTTTTTTATTTATTTAACATCTGCACTACTTTTGAATTAGGTTTTTACTAGCTAGGTACTATCTAATCGAGACAGACATGTTGATACCAAATGGGTAGGCGCGACGCATCTCTCTTCACAGACATAAACAAACAGCCATTGATGCAATGACTGGATATATGCTGCCTAGAAAACAGGCTAAAAATCTGCCTAAGGAGCTTTTTTCTTCAACTTGCATGGGCTAGTCTGCTCTGTGCTGTAAGATGAGACACACACGTCACCAAGATATGGAACGCTACTGGAAATTTTTCAGATATAAACTGAGAACTAGAAGCTGACGCGCGCTTTGCTGCGCCGGGGGATTAAGACATCATTCAGTTTTGTAGCTTCTTTTGTGCTTGCTCTCCTTCTGTATGAAGATGGTGCTAAATTGATGAGCCTGGCCTGTCCAAGATAGTACATGAGTGTCGTGTCATGTTTCATTCAGGACTATTCTTATTAATTGTCAAACAATGCACCTTAATATGGTTAATTTCCCAAAAAAAATCTACAAATTCCAAAATATCAAAATCAAGTAAATTAGACAAAAGCAATTTTAATACGCACACTGGTAGAAAAAGGGCCTATAGTCCCGGTTCGTAAGGGCCTTTAGTCCCGGTTCCGGAACCGAGACTAAAGTGTCGGTACTAATACCTCCTCCCTTTAGTCCCGGTTCAATCCAGAACCGGGACTAAAGGCCCTCCACGTGGGCAGTGCGCAGAGCCCAGTCAGGAGACCCTTTGGTCCCGGTTGGTGGCACCAACCGGGACCAATAGGCGTCCACGCGTCAGCATTTCTGTGGCTAGGGTTTTTGTTTTTTTTTGAAAGGGGGGGGGGGGGGTGGGGGGTTTGGGGGGTTAATTTAGGTGTTTCATATATTGTGTTAGCTAGCTATAATTAATAGAGAGAAGTGTCCTCTCTTATGTCCGTGCTTGGTCGACGCTACGTACTATACATACGTATAGAGAGGACTAGACACGCTGGCTAGCTAGTAAGCAAACGAAGGAAACAGAAGATCGTCATGAACATATATGTATACAGAGAGAAGTGATATCGACCACCTCTCCTTCTCTGAGAGATTGGTCGAACAACAAGTTCTCGTATATCTATCTGACACTACCGGCTACATATATACAATAATTATCTCTTACAAATATAATCATACGGACTCAGGGTCCACATAGAATTCTCCGTCTTCAGGGATCACGTGGTCAAGAAAGAATGCCGCCAATTCCTCTTGAATTGCTCGCATGCGAGCTGGTGCTAGGAGTTCATCCCGCTTCCGAAACATCTAATTTGAAGAAGGGGGTCAATACATATATATATGAATGAATGAAACTCAACACAAATGATGGTAATAAAATAAAATTGTGAATGTTGTTATTTACGTACTTCATATTGTTCATTAGAGTACCCGCCCCGCTCACAGGTCGTGTGGCGGACGGACTCGCAGATGTAGTATCCACAGAAATCATTCCCTTGTTCCTGCCACAACCACTTTACAAGAAATAGAGGTCAATCAAACTGATAAGCAAGAATGCTAAATGGTATTGATGAAACTAGCACTTGAATCACTAGGAGATGCGCGGAACATGCTACTATAGTACTTACTTTCGGGTGTCTAAATTCCAGCTCCTTCGGCAGTCCCGGAACTGTTTTGGTGAATTTTCTCCAAACCCTGCCGGACAAACAAAACAATTACTTGATATCAAGAAATGAACAAAGTTGCTGATATGGTGGATAATGATCGATTTAACTTACTTCTGGAGTATTTGAGTCATGTCTGCATAGTCCTGGGGATCTTTTCGTTTAGAGTCTAAAACGGTTACTACTCCCTGCTCAAGCTTAATCTCTAGGAGAATATAGTGGAAACTGCACACACATGCATAACTCATCAATTACATTACTATAACCTTGACTAATATAAAGGGAAACCGAATACGCACAAGACAGTAACACTCACCTGAAGTTGTAAGGAAAGAGTATTATATCTTTGTTTTCATTTATTACGAACGATCGTAGCAAGTTGGCCTCGGTAGCTGCGGCATGAAGTTTAACCTCAGTTGCATCTATGAGATATGTGTTAATGAACCCAATATCACCGACTTGTCTTTTCTTCAATTCGGCGATCTTCAATCTGCATAATATAGTGAGGATGATTATAAATACATGCAATGAAAGAGCTAAGCTACATAGAGAAACTTAATGACAGAAGTAGTACTACTTACAGACAGTAGCAGGCGACCGTTGTTTTATCGAGGGCCAATTGATTGAAAAACTGATAGAACTCCTCAAATGGAACAGGCAACAGATCAATTCCAACGAGGTCATGCTCCTTTTTAACTTTCACATACAAAGTACTCCTCCCCCCAGAGTCTCTGCAGATTTTCAAGTACCAATCATGCAATCTTCGCATCATCATTGATAGAGATCTTTCATCTTTAACGAGAGGCTTCCCGTACTCGTATCTTTGTATCTGCACGTCCATGGGTTCATAATGTACTTCGTCGGGCAGGTAATCTGCAAGATTGCTATAACCGGGCACCATCCTCGGATCATTAGCGACGTTGTGGCTAGGCACCTTGAGCGGGGGGCACGATTGCTTCACTTGTTCGCCGAGCTGGGCAATTTGTTTCCCAGCTCGTCGTTCTTTCAGCCTTTGATCACTGACAGTACTTCCCGACCGCTCCGCTTCGGCAAATTCCTTTCCAATAATGCGGTCATAGTTTCCTTTCGGCGGATCAGACTATGATGGTTTTGTCAGGGCAGCCAGAGTGCGCTTCACTTTCACCCGATCTACCTTCTCCTCCGGAGGTGGATGTTTCTTTGCTTTCACCCCTTCAAAGAATTTCTTCACTTCTTCTCGCGCGATCTCGGCGTTCTCCTCCTGGGTCCTCTCGTATGGTAACTTCTCTGGAGTCTTCAGAGAAGGACCGAATCTGTATGTCCTCCCGCCTCTGGTTGTACTGCTAGACGCCGACCGAGCAGACGTAGCGGTTGTCTTCTTTACTTGCTTAAGAGGCGGAGGAAAAGGACTACGACGTGCCGGAGCAGCTGGAGCGGCGGCAGGTCTCTTCCGCCCTTGCTGACGAGGCGGAGAAGGAGGAGGCTGGCTGCTCGGGCGCGTCGGCGCAGGCGGAGAAGGAGGCGGAGTGCCGCCACGCGCCGGAGAAGGAGCCGGCCGAGGGCCCTGATTGTCACTCGCCGGAGGAGGAGGCGGTGGAGGCGGAGTGCCCTGACTCGCCGGAGGAGGAGGAGGAGGCGGTGGCGTCCAGTTCGGAAGGTTGATGAGCTCCTTCCGCCATAGGCATGGAGTCTTTAGAGCAGACCCCAGCCGAGTCTCCCCTTCACCGGTAGGGTGGTCAAGCTGGAGGTCCTCAAATCCCTCCGTTATCTCATCCACCATCACCCTAGCATATCCTTCTGGAATTGGCCGGCAGTGAAAAGTTGCGCCGGGTTCAGTAGGATAAACAGAGCCAACAGCCGCCGTGACCTTCAAATTCATCCATTGCGTCATAAGGTGGCAATTTTGAGACTCCGTTATAGCATCCACGGGATAGCTGGCAGGAGCCGTCAAGGCATGCTCCGGCTGAAGCAGCTCGGTGGAAGCCACGCTGCTTCTGCGCTGAGATGGTGGGGTAGCTTCGGGGGAGGCTTCGGCAGTACGTTTGCTGCGATTTGCTTCTCGTTCCTCTATCACGTCTACCCTTGCTTGCAGCGCCTGCATTTGGGTCTGCTGCACTTTTTTCCTCCTCTCATGGGATTTGTAACCGCCTGCGTCCGGAAACCCAACCTTCCACGGAATGGAGCCTGGCGTGCCTCGTGTCCGTCCAGGGTGCTCAGGATTCCCGAGGGCCATTGTGAGCTCGTCGTTCTCTCTGTCTGGAAAGAACGTCCCTTCCTGCGCTGCTTCGATATACTGCTTAAGCTTACTGACTGGTATGTCCATTTGATCGTTCGTCCAAATGCACTTCCCTATTACAGGGTCCAGGGTTCCGCCAGCCCCGAAGTGTTGGAAATATGCCCTAGAGGCAATAATAAATTAGTTATTATTATATTTCCTTATTCATGATAATCGTTTATTATCCATGCTATAATTGTATTGATAGGAAACTCAGATACATGTGTGGATACATAGACAACACCATGTCCCTAGTGAGCCTCTAGTTGACTAGCTCGTTGATCAATAGATGGTTACGGTTTCCTGACCATGGACATTGGATGTCGTTGATAACGGGATCACATCATTAGGAGAATGATGTGATGGACAAGACCCAATCCTAAGCATAGCACTTGATCGTGTAGTTTGTGTGCTAAAGCTTTTCTAATGTCAAGTATCATTTCCTTAGACCATGAGATTGTGCAACTCCCGGATACCGTAGGAGTGCTTTGGGTGTGCCAAACGTCAACAACGTAACTGGGTGGCTATAAAGGTACACTACAGGTATCTCCGAAAGTGTCTGTTGGGTTGGCACGAATCGAGACTGGGATTTGTCACTCCGTGTAAACGGAGAGGTATCTCTGGGCCCACTCGGTAGGACATCATCATAATGTGCACAATGTGATCAAGGAGTTGATCATGGGATGATGTGTTATGGAACGAGTAAAGAGACTTGCCGGTAACGAGATTGAACAAGGTATCGGGATACCGACGATCGAATCTCGGGCAAGTATCGTACCGATAGACAAAGGGAATTGTATACGGGATTGATTAAGTCCTTGACATCGTGGTTCATCCGATGAGATCAGTGGATCATATCGAGCCAAATCCGAGCGTGCAGATACCAATCACCAAACATACAATACCCCACCGGGGAAACATCAATCGTGGAAGCCAATTCAGAGGGCTATCCCCATCAGCCCATACACAAGTGAATAGAGCTCCTATATTTCACCGCAGGAAGCAACGTCAAACCACGGTATCTCGTCAGTATGTATTGTCTCACTGAACCCCAGGCTAGGCGTCTACTAACAGCTATAAGATCTCCAACGGTGAGAACGCTAGGCAAACCAAATCAATTTGTATAAGGAGTCTTATATGGCTAGGTAGTACGGCGAAAGTATAGTTTGCAGAAAATAAACAGATTAGCTCACGGATGAAAATGAATCTCGGAGTACACGAGGAGTTCCGGAAGAGGTCCGGGACGGGTAAAATGAATTTGATAAATACTAATCACCGCGCAAGGACCACTAGGACTAGTTACAGGCATAGCCTTCCAGGGACACAAAGTCGGGTCACATTCACTGGTATGAGAAATACCACAGGGACTACGCGCAAGGGGCCCACGGGGCGCCACGTGGCGGAGACTACTCCCGGGACACGCACGCGTATAGAGGGTGCGCAGACTTGGCGCACTAACATGCGGCTGAGACAGGACATAGGAACTATGCAGCCTGCGAGGAGAACACTAAGAGGCAACGAGTCCTCAGTCAGGGGCGACTCACGGCTAGCAATAATGTGGGAGGAGAGCAGGAGGTTCGAAAGAGCAATGACGAATACTAGAGGTTAGACAGAGTACCAAAGAGGAGGAGAGGAAGCTCCCTGAGAATTCGCCGCCCGCCCTCTGCGAGATAGGATTCTAGGGGCCGGCTGCAACCCCCTATGTGGATCTCTATAACCTAGTTCAGAGAATGTATGAGAAGGCGAGTCTCAAACACACCTTTTGCCTTTGGTGCAGCCCCTCCCTCTCTCCCAAGTTCTTCTCCTCTTCTGCGGTGCTTGGCGAAGCCCTGCAGGATTGCCACGCTCCTCCATCACCACCACGCCATTGTGCTGCTGCTGGATGGAGTCTTCCTCAACCTCTCCCTCTCTCCTTGCTGGATCAAGGCATGGGAGACGTCACCGGGCTGTACGTGTGTTGAACGCGGAGGTGCCGTCCGTTCGGCACTAGGATCATCGGTGATCTGAATCACGACGAGTATGACTCCATCAACCCCGTTCACTTGAATGCTTCCGCTTAGCAATCTACAAGGGTATGTAGATGCACTCTCCTTCCCCTCGTTGCTGGTCTCTCCATGGATAGATCTTGGTGACACGTAGGAAATTTTTTGAATTTATGCTACGTTCCCCAACAGTGGCATCATGAGCTAGGTCTATTGCGTAGATTCTATGCACGAGTAGAACACAAAGTAGTTGTGGGCGTTGATTTTGTCAATTTACTTGCCGTTACTAGTCTTATCTTGATTCGTCGGCATCGTGGGATGAAGCGGCCCGGACCAACCTTACACGTACTCTTACGTGAGACCGGTTCCACCGACAAACATGCACTAGTTGCATAAGGTGGCTGGCGGGTGTCTGTCTCTCCCACTTTAGTCGGATCGGATTCGATGAACAGGGTCCTTATGAAGGGTAAATAGCAATTGGCATATCACGTTGTGGTCTTTGCGTAGGTAAGAAACGTTCTTGCTAGAAACCCATAGCAGCCACGTAAAACATGCAAACAACAATTAGAGGACGTCTAACTTGTTTTTGCAGGTTATGCTATGTGATGTGATATGGCCAAAAGGATGTGATGAATGATATATGTAATGTATGAGATTGATCATGTTCTTGTAATAGATGATCATGGAGCCCCAAGATGGAGATCAAAGGAGCTACATGATATTGGCCATATCATGTCACTATTTGATTGCATGTGATGTTTATCATGTTTATACATCTTATTTGCTTAGAATGACGGTAGTAAATAAGATGATCCCTTACAACAATTTCAAGAAGTGTTCTCCCCTAACTGTGCACCGTTGCTACAGTTCGTCATTTCGAAGCACGCCGTGATGATCGGGTGTGATAGATCCTTACGTTCACATACAACGGGTGTAAGACAGTTTTACACATGCAAAAACACTTAGGGTTAACTTGACGAGCCTAGCATGTACAGACATGGCCTCGGAACACAGAGACCGAAAGGTCGAGCATGAGTCGTATAGAAGATACGATCAACATGAAGATGTTCACCGATGATGACTAGTCCGTCTCACGTGATGATCGGACACGGCCTAGTTGACTCGGATCATGTAATCACTTAGATGACTAGAGGGATGTCTATCTAAGTGGGAGTTCATAAGATGAACTTAATTATCCTGAACATAGTCAAAAGGATTTTGCAAATTATGTCGTAGCTCGCGTTTCAGTTCTATTGTTTAGTTATGTTCCTAGAGAAAAATTAGTTGAAAGTTTATAGTAGCAATTATGCGGACTAGGTCCGTAAACTGAGGATTGTCCTCATTGCTTCATAGAAGGCTTATGTCCTTAATGCACCGCTCAGTGTGCTGAACCTCGAACGTTGTCTGTGGATGTTGCGAACATCTGACATACACATTTTGATAACTACGTGATAGTTCAGTTAAACAGTTTAGAGTTGAGGCACCAAAGACGTTTTTTGAAACGTCACGAAACATATGAGATGTTTCGAGAGCTGAAATTGGGATTTCAGGCTCGTGCCCACGTCAAGAGGTATAAGACCTCCGACGATTTTCTTAGCCTACAAACTAAGGAGAAAGGCTCAATTGTTGAACTTGTGCTCGGATTGCCTGAGTACAACAATCATTTGAATCGAGTGGGAGTTAATCTTCCAGATAAGATAGTGATGTTTCTCCGAAGTCATTACCACCAAGCTGCTAGAGCTTCGTGATGAACTATAATATATCGGGGACATGTATGATGATCCTTGAGATGCTCGTGATGTTTGACACCACAAAAGTAGAAATCAAGAAGGAGCATCAATTGTTGATGGTTGGTGAAACCACTAGTTTCAAGAAGGACAAGGGCACGAAGGGATACTTCATAAAACGGCAATTCAGCTGCTGCTCTAGTGAAGAAACCCAAGGTTGAACCCAAACCCGAGACTAAGTGCTTCTGTAATAAGGGGAACAATCACTGGAGCAGAATTACCCTAGATACTTGGTAGATGAGTAGGCTGGCAAGGTCGATAGAAGTATATTGGATATACATTGTGTTGATGTGTACTTCACTAGTACTCCTAGTAGCACCAGGGTATTAGATACTGGTTCGGTTGCTAAATGTTAGTAACTCGAAATAAAAGCTATGGAATAAACGGAGACTAGCTAAAGGTGAGCTGACGATATGTGTTGGAAGTGTTTCCAATGTTGATATGATCAAGCATTGCACGCTCCTTCTACCACCGAGATTGGTGTTTGTGTTGAGCATAGACATGATTGGATTATGTCTATCGCAATACGGTTATTCATTTAAGGAGAATAATGGTTACTCTGTTTATTTGAATAATACCTTCAATGGTCTTACACCTAAAATGAATGGTTTATTGAATCTCGATCATAGTGATACACATGTTCATGCCAAAAGATAGTAATGATAGTACCACCTACTTGTGGCACTGCCACGTAAGTCATATCGGTATAAAATGCATGAAGAAGCTCCATGTTGATGGATCTTTGGGCTCACTCGTTTTTGAAAAGTTTGGGACATGCGAACCATGTCTATTGGTATATATGCATGAAGAAACTCCATGCAAATGGACCGTTTGGACTCACTTGATTTTGAATCACTTGAGGCATGCAAATCATACCACATGGGCAAGATGACTGAAATCCTCGGTTTCAGTAAAATGGAACTAGAAAGCAACTTGTTGGAAGAAATACATTTTGATGTGTGCAATCCAATGAGTGCTGAGGCATGCAGTGGATATCGTTATGTTCTTACTTCACAGATGATCTGAGTAGATGTTGAGTATATTTACTTGATGAATCACGAGTCTGAATTATTGAAAGGTTCAAGTAATTTCAGGGTGAAGTTGAAAGATCGTCGTGACAAGAGGATAAAATATCTATGATATGATCATAGAGATGAATATCTGAATTACGAGTTTGGTACAGAATTAAGACATTGTGGAAATTGTTTCACAACTAATACAGCCTGGAACACCATAGTGTGATGGTGTGTCCGAACATCATAACTGCACCCTATTGGATATGATGCATACCATGATGTCTCTCATTGAATTACCACAATAGTTTTATGGGTTAGGCATTAGAGACAACCACATTCACTTTAAATAGGGCACCACGTAATTCCGATGAGGTGACACCGTATGAACTATGGTTTAGAGAAACCTAAGCTGTCATTTCTTAAAAGGTTTGGGGCTGCGACGCTTATGTGAAAAAGTTTCAGGCTGATAAGCTCGAACCCAAAGCGGATAAATGCATCTTCATAGGACACCCAAAACAGTTGGGTATACCTCCTGTCTCAGATCCGAAAGCAATAAGGGATTGTTTCTAGAATCGGGTCCTTTCTCGAGGAAAAGTTTCTCTCGAAGGAATTGAGTGGGAGGATGGTGGAGACTTGATGAGGTTATTGAACCGTCACTTCAACTAGTGTATAGCAGGGCACAAAGAGTTGTTCCTGTGGCAGCTACACCAATTGAAGTGGAAGCTTATGATAGTGATCATGAAACTTCAGATCAAGTCACTACCAAACCTCGTGGGATGAAAAGGATGTGTACTACTTCAGAGTGGTACGTAATCCTGTCTTGGAAGTCATGTTGCTAGACAACAATGAACCTACGAGCTATGGAGAAGCGATGGTGGGCCCGGATTCCGATAAATGGCTCAAGGCCATAAAATCCGAGAGAGGATCCATGTATGAAAACAAAGTGTAGACTTTGGAAGAACTACTTGATGGTCGTAAGGCTGTTAGGTACATATGGATTTTAAAAGGAAGACGGACGATGATGGTAAATGTCACCATTAAGAAAGCTCGACTTGTCGTTAAGATGTTTCTCGACAAGTTCAAGGAGTTGACTACGATGAGACTTTCTCACTCGTAGCGATGCTAAGAGTCTGTTGGAATTATATTAGCGATTACTGCATTATTTATGAAATCTTGCAGATAGGATGTCAAAACATTGTTTCCTCGATGATTTTTTGAGGAAAGGTTGTATGTGATACAACCGGAAGGTTTTGTCAATCCTGAAAGATGCTAATAAGTATGCAAAGCTCCAGCAATCCTTCTAGGACTGGAGTAAGCATCTCGGAGTTGGAATGTATGCTTTGATGAGATGATCAAAGATTTTGGGTGTATACAAAGTTTATGAGAAACTTGTATTTCCAAAGAAGTGAGTGGGAGCACTATAGAATTTCCGATGAGTATATGTTGTTAACATATTGTTGATCGGAAATGATGTAGAATTTCTGGAAAGCATGCAGAGTTATTTGAAAAATGTTTTTCAATGGAAAGCCTGGATTAAGCTACTTGAACATTGAGCATCAAGATCTATAAGAATAGATCAAAACGCTTAATAGTACTTTCAAATGAGCACATACCTTGACATGATCTTGAAGGTGTTCAAGATGGATCAGTCAAAGAAGGAGTTCTTGCCTGAGTTGTAAGGTATGAAGTTAAGACTTAAAGCTCGACCACGGCAGAATAGAGAGAAAGGACGAAGGTCGTCCCCTATGCTTAAGACGTAGGCTCTACAGTATGCTATGCTGTGTACCGCACCTGAAATATGCCTTGCCATGAGTCAGTCAAGGGGTACAAGAGTGATCTAAGAATGGATCACAGGACAACGGTCAAAGTTATCCTTAGTAACTAGTGGACTAAGGAATTTTCTCGATTATGGAGGTGATAAAGAGTTCGACGTAAAGAGTTACGTCGATGCAAGCTTAACACCTATCCGGATAGCTCTGAGTAGAGATACCGGATACATATAATGGAGCAACAATTTAGAATAGCTCCAAGTAGAACAGTTATTTGGAATAGCTCCAAATAGAACGTGGTAGCTACATCTAGGAGATAACATAGAGATTTGTAAAGCACACACGGATCTGAAAGGTTCAGACCCGTTGACTATAACCTCTCTCACAAGCATAACATGATCAAACCCAAAACTCTTGGGTGTTAGTCACATAGGGATGTGACCTTGAGTGTTAATCACATATCGATGTGAACTAGATTATTGACTCTAGTGCAAGTGGGAGACTGTTGGAAATATGCCCTAGATGCAATAATAAATTAGTTATTATTATATTTCCTTATTCATGATAATCGTTTATTATCCATGCTATAATTGTATTGATAGGAAACTCAGATACATGTGTGGATACCTAGACAACACCATGTCCCTAGTGAGCCTCTAGTTGACTAGCTCGTTGATCAATAGATGGTTACGGTTTCCTGACCATGGACATTGGATGTCGTTGATAACGGGATCACATCATTAGGAGAATGATGTGATGGACAAGACCCGATCCTAAGCATAGCACTTGATCATGTAGTTTGTGTGCTAAAGATTTTCTAATGTCAAGTATCATTTCCTTAGACCATGAGATTGTGCAACTCCCGGATACCGTAGGAGTGCTTTGGGTGTGCCAAACGTCACAACGTAACTGGGTGGCTATAAAGGTACATTACAGGTATCTCCGAAAGTGTCTGTTGGGTTGGCACGAATCGAGACTGGGATTTGTCACTCCGTGTAAACGGAGAGGTATCTCTGGGCCCACTCGGTAGGACATCATCATAATGTGCACAATGTGATCAAGGAGTTGATCACGGGATGATGTGTTATGGAACGAGTAAAAGAGACTTGCCGGTAACGAGATTGAACAAGGTATTGGGATACCGACGATCGAATCTCGGGCAAGTATCGTACCGCTAGACAAAGGGAATTGTATACGGGATTGATTAAGTCCTTGACATCGTGGTTCATCCGATGAGATCATCGTGGAACATGTGGGAGCCATCATGGGTATCCAGATCCCGCTGTTGGTTATTGACCGGAGAACGTCTCGGTCATGTCTGCATGTCTCCCGAACCCGTAGGGTCTACACACTTAAGGTTCAATGACGCTAGGGTTGTAAAGGAAGTTTATATGTGGTTACCGAATGTTGTTTGGAGTCCCGGATGAGATCTCGGACGTCACGAGGAGTTCCGGAATGGTCCGGAGGTAAAGATTTATATATAGGAAGTCCTGTTTCGGCCATCGGGACAAGTTTCGGGGTCATCGGTATTGTACCGGGACCACCGGAAGGGTCCCGGGGGCCCACCGGGTGGGACCACCTACCCCGGGGGGCCACATGGGCTGTAGGGGGTGCGCCTTGGCCTACATGGGCCAAGGGCACCAGCCCCAAGAGGCCCATGCGCCTGGGGAAACCCTAAAGGAAGAGTCCCAGCAGGGGAAGGCACCTCTTAGGTGCCTTGGGGGGGAGGACTCCTCCCCTGGCCGCCGCCCCCTTGGAGATTGGATCTCCTAGGGGCTGGCGCACCCCCCCCCTTGGGATCCCTATATATAGTGAGGGTAGGAGGGCCTCTCAAACACACCTTTTGCCTTTGGTGCAGCCCCTCCCTCTCTCCCAAGTTCTTCTCCTCTTCTGCGGTGCTTGGCGAAGCCCTGCAGGATTGCCACGCTCCTCCATCACCACCACGCCGTTGTGCTGCTGCTGGATGGAGTCTTCCTCAACCTCTCCCTCTCTCCTTGCTGGATCAAGGCATGGGAGACGTCACCGGGCTGTACGTGTGTTGAACGCGGAGGTGTCGTCCGTTCGGCACTAGGATCATCGGTGATCTGAATCACGACGAGTACGATTCCATCAACCCCGTTCACTTGAACGCTTCCGCTTAGCGATCTACAAGGGTATGTAGATGCACTCTCCTTCCCCTCGTTGCTGGTCTCTCCATGGATAGATCTTGGTGACACGTAGGAAATTTTTTGAATTTATGCTACATTCCCCAACATGAAGAACCAAGTCCGGCAACGGTCTGGCCAGTTAATTGTCTCTGGTTCGATCCCTTTATGAACCAGATCCTTCTCAGTCTTGGACAACTTAGGCCGGGCTACTAGGTAGCCACCTGACCCCGTGCGATGGTGAAGCTTCTTCTTCGCAGCATTTTGCTTGTTTGTCGCCGACATCTTCTGACTCTTTTCTGATGTCTTGTGGGCCACAAATGCGGGCCAGTGATCTCTGATCTTCTCATATCTGCCCTTGAATTCTGGTGTCTCATTATTTTCGACAAACTTATTCAGCTCTTTCTTCCACCTCCTGAATAGTTCTGCCATCCTCTTCAGAGCAAAAGACTTGATTAATTTCTCTTTAACTGGGTTCTCTGGATTATCCTCAGGCGGTAGGGTGAAATTTGACTTCAGCTCAGTCCAAAGATCATTTTTCTGCATATCATTGACATAAGAGACCTTAGGGTCTTCTGTAGCCGGCTTAAACCATTGCTGGATGCTTATCGGGATCTTGTCCCTAACCAGAACCCCGCACTGAGCAACAAATGCGCTCTTTGTCCGGAGGGGTTCAATAGGTTGGCCGTCGGGCGCGATTGCTATGATCTCAAACTTTTCATCCGAGCTCAACTTTTTCTTCGGGCCTCGTCTCTTTACCGAAGTTGTGCTCGATCCGGAGGGCTAGAAAAAAGAACAAAGACTTAATTAATATGTGTACATACCAAAACAATGAATGCATCAATCAGCTAGTCAGCATAGGCTTAACTAATATATATACCTGGCCGGACTCGGTTCGGTCACCGGAGCCGTCATCACGGTCTCCTTCTTGCACCGGCATTGGGTCACCAGAGCCGTCCTCATGTTCTTCTTCTTGCACCGGCATTAGGTCACCGTAGCCAGCTTGTTCACCCTCTCCTTCCAGACCATCGGTTTCGTTGAGAAACAACGAGATGGCATCACTTCCTTCTGCGATTATGTCCCTCAAAAACGCTTCTTTTGTTGCTTCGTCTAGGGCGGTGTCCATAGTTTCTACAAATATTTACAACATGGCAATTATTTAAATAAGAAGAAGAAAAAAGAAGAGAAGAAAGAATAGAGGAGAAGACTTCCTCTTCTTCCTCTCCTCTTCTTCTCCCTCTTCTTCCCCTTCTTCCTCGCCTCTCTCATGAATGTCCGGCGTTCTCGACCCCCCCCCACGTGTCGAAGAAAAAAAAGAAGAAGAAAAAAAAGAGGAGAAGAAGAAAGGAATAGAGGAGAAAAGAGAAAATAGAATATATATTCTATTTTTCTCTTCTTCTCCTCTATTCCTTTCTTCTTCTCCTCTCCTTTTTCTTCTTTTTTCTTCTTCTTATTTATTTCTCCTCTTCTTTTCGGTAGAGGAAACCCTAAATAGCTAGCAAGTATCGTGGGTGTGAGATACATGTGGCCTTCGGTGTCGGACACTACATCCACGTCCCACAAGTGACGTGGGCGTCGAAGCCCGCGCCACTTGTGGGATGTGGGTGTAGTGTCCGACACCGACGGTACATGTATCTCACACCGATGATACTTTCTATTTAGGGTTTCTCCTCTACCGCTCCTCGACCTCTCGACGACCCTCGTTCCCGATAAAATAAAGAGGAAGAAGAAGAAGAAAAAAGAAGAGAAGAAAGAATAGAGGAGAAGACTTCCTCTTCTTCCTCTCCTCTTCTTCTCCCTCTTCTTCCCCTTCTTCCTCGCCTCTCTTATGAATGTCCGGCGTTCTCGACCCCCCCCCACGTGTCGAAGAAAAAAAAGAAGAAAAAAGAGGAGAAGAAGAAAGGAATAGAGGAGAAAAGAGAAAATAGAATATATATTCTATTTTTCTCTTCTTCTCCTCTATTCCTTTCTTCTTCTCCTCTTCTTTTTCTTCTTTTTTCTTCTTCTTATTTATTTCCCGCGTTCTCGACCCCCCCCCACCCTCGACCCCTAGGCGACCGTCG
This sequence comes from Triticum urartu, assembly GCF_003073215.2. Classification (NCBI taxonomy): domain Eukaryota; kingdom Viridiplantae; phylum Streptophyta; class Magnoliopsida; order Poales; family Poaceae; genus Triticum; species Triticum urartu. Next base: position 93,089,458 of record NC_053028.1, on the reverse strand, counting down.
ACCCCTCCCGATAAAAAAAAGATGAAGAAGAAGAAAAAAAAGAGGAGAAGAAAGAATAGAGGGAAGCTCCTCTATTCTTTCTTCTCCTCTTTTTTTTTTCTTCTTCCTCTTCTTTTTTATCCTCTTCTTCCTCTCATGTTCGACGACCCTCGACCCCGATAACATTTTTTTCCCCGATAACATTTTTTTCTCCGAGATAGTTAGTGTTCCCGAGTGAACCGGAGGGGGACATTGGTCATATCGGATTCGTCATATTTTCTACGAATGTTCTATATACATACATCCATCGATATCATTCCATACATACATATACATCTACATTATATATGAACAAAAAAATATCAAAATTCATCATACATACATGTACAGTATATATGAACAAAAATTATAAACTTTCTCCCCAACTCATACATACATACATACATCTACATCATATCAATATTTTGCAAATTAAGGAGCAGGGAAGGAAGGAAGGGGGGAGGATGGGGCGGTAGCTACCTCTCCCGGAGGGATCGGGGAGGAGACGCGGGCGGCCGGCGTCGGGGGCGACGGCGACGAGGACGGGCTCGGGGTCGGCGAGGGCGAGGGCGACGGCGGGGCGCGCTCGGCGGCGGCGGACGGGCTCGGGGGCGCAGGGGGTGCTCGGGGGCGGCGGATGGGCTCGGCGGCGCAGGGGGTGCTCGGGGGCGGTGGACGGGCGGCCGGCGACGACGGCGAGGCAGGGCGCGCTCGGGGGCGGGGCAGGGGCAACGGCGGCGACGGCGAGGCGAGCACAGGGGCAGCCTGGCGGCGACGTCGGGGCGGGATCGAAGAAACTGAACCAAAATTTTCACAAGTGTGGCTTATATAGACGGAGCATTGGTCCCGGTTGGTGGCACAAACCGGGACTAATGCCCCCTTTAGTCCCGGTTGGTGCCACGAACCGGGACCAAAGGCCAATTTTCAGCAGCCCAAAGGGCGGGAAGCGGCGGCCTTTGGTCCCGGTTGGTGGAACCAACCGGGACTAAAGGGGGGCATTGGTCACGGTTGGTGCCACGAACCGTGACCAATGCCCCCTTTAGTCCCGGTTGGTGCCACCAACCGGGACCAATGGCCTTTGCTGCCCCGAGCCCAAAAGTTTAGTCCCACATCGCTAGCTGAAGGGCGCCGGCACTGGTTTATAAGCGCTGGTGTGCCTACCCATTCGAGCTCCTCTCTAATGCAGGCTTTCGGGCCTAAACTTGCTACTGCCTGTGGGCCTATTGGGCCTTCTGCGGGCCTGAATCCTGGCCCATGTAGGGTTTCTAGTCGTATTCAGGCCGTGGAGGCCCAGTAGGAGGCATATTTTTTTGGTTTTTTCTTTTTTATTTCTATCATTTTTTTGGTTTTTTATTTTTTTATTTCTACTTAAAACTAAATACTTACAGTTTTTTAGTGATTTCTTTTTGCTTTTAGGTCACAAAAATTATAAACTTTCTGTTAGTGCCATTAGTTTTAAATTTTAAATAGTTTAAATTTGAATTTTTAAAAATTTGTGTGAATCACTAGTTTATGAATAACTTTACTATAAAAATAGATTTTTTTTCTTCTTTGCTATTTATTTTTTATTTATACTTAATTAAATACTTATAGTTTGATTTTAGGTCACAAAAATTATATTTTGGTTTTTTATTTTTTTTATTTCTACTTAAAACTAAATACTTACAGTTTTTTAGTGATTTCTTTTTGCTTTTAGGTCACAAAAATTATAAACTTTCTGTTAGTGCCATTAGTTTTAAATTTTAAATAGTTTAAATTTGAATTTTTAAAAATTTGTGTGAATCACAGTTATGAATAACTTTACTATAAAAATAGATTTTTTTCTATTTATTTTTTATTTCTACTTACAACTAAATACTTACAGTTTTAGTGATTTCTTTTTGCTTTTAGGTCACAAATTATACTCTGTTAGTGCCATTAGTTTTAAATTAATAGTTTAAATTTGAATTTTTAAATTTGTGTGAATCACTAGTTTATGAATAAACTTTACTAATAAAATTAGAAATTTTTTCTTCTTTTGCTATTTATTTTTTATTTTACTTACAAATTAAATACTTATAGTTTGATTTTAGGGTCACCAAAAATTATATTCTTTGGCTATTGAGAAGAATATTATAGTTTTATTTTAGTTGATCATAACATAATATTTTAATTGATTGTTTTTATTTTCATAAAAGTTTTGTAGTTTATTCTGTTTGCTATTAATTCATTCTTTGAGCTAAATGACTCTGAAATTGGAAAGCATTTCAAAATAAACTCTGAAAAGGTTGAAAGTTGGCATGGTATCATCATTTCACCCACATAGCATGTTCCAAAAAGTAGAGAGGGTTACGACAAAAACTTGATGCACTTCGTGTACAAAATGGACAATCACATTCGAAGTATCAAAGTTTCAAACCATAAGACATGAAAGCATTTCAAATGAACTCTGAAAAAGTTGAAAGTTGGGATGGTATCATAATTTCACCCACATAGCATGTGCATGTACAAAACGGACAATGGTAGCATGTTCGTCTGTTACAAATTTGGCATGGTATCATCATAATAGTTGCGGGAGAAAGTCTTCACTTTTTCTTCGCTTGTGTCATTTGCTTATTGCGCCGTAACCATGGATAATCTTCATTGTTTATCAGGATGCTTCGGTCAGCCTTGACATTGAAGGGAGGAATTTCATGAAACTTTTCATAATCTTCAGACATGTCTGTCTTGCCGTCCACTCCCAGGATGTCACTTTTTCCTGAAAGAACTATGTGACGCTTTGGCTCATCGTATGATGTATTCGCTTCCTTATCTTTTCTTTTTCTCGGTTTGGTAGACATGTCCTTCACATAGATAACCTGTGCCACATCATTGGCTAGGACGAACGGTTCGTCATTGTACCCAAGATTTTTCAGATCCACTGTTGTCATTCCGTACTGTGGGTCTACCTGTACCCCGCCACCTAACAGATTGACCCATTTGCACTTAAACAAAGGGACCTTAAAATCAGGTCCGTGGTCAAGTTCCCATATGTCCACTATGTAACCATAATATGTGTCCTTTCCGCTCTCGGTTGCTGCATCAAAGCGGACACCGCTGTTTTCGTTGGTGCTTTTTTGATCTTGGGCGATCGTGTAAAATGTATTCCCATTTATCTCGTATCCTTTGTAAGTCAATACAGTCAAAGATGGTCCCCTGGACAACAAGTACAACTCATCACAAACAGTGTTGTCACCTCTGAGACGTGTTTCCAACCAACTGCTGAAAGTCCTGATGTGTTCACATGTAATCCAGTCGCCGCACTGCTCCGGGTGTTTGGAGCGCAGACTGTTCTTGTGTTCATCGACATACGGGGTCACCAAGGTAGAGTTCTGTAGAACTGTGTAGTGTGCTTGAGACCAAGAATATCCGTCCCTGCATATTATTGAGTCTCTTCCAAGAGTGCCTTTTCCAGTCAGTCTCCCCTCATACCGCGATTTAGGGAGACCTATCTTGTTAAGGCCAGGAATGAAGTCAACACAAAACCCGATAACATCCTCTGTTTGATGGCCCATGGAGATGCTTCCTTCTGGCCTAGCGCGGTTACGGACATATTTCTTTAGGACTCCCATGAACCTCTCAAAGGGGAACATATTGTGTAGAAATACGGGCCCCAGGATGACAATCTCGTCGACTAGATGAACTAGGACGTGCGTCATGATATTGAAGAAGGATGGTGGGAACACCAGCTCGAAACTGACAAGACAATGCGCCACATCACTCCTTAGCCTTGGTACGATTTCTGGATCGATCACCTTCTGAGAGATTGCATTGAGGAATGCACATAGCTTCACAATGGCTAATCGGACGTTTTCCGGTAGAAGCCCCCTCAATGCAATCGGAAGCAGTTGCGTCATAATCACGTGGCAGTCATGAGACTTTAGGTTCTGAAACTTTTTCTCTGGCATATTTATTATTCCCTTTATATTCGACGAGAAGCCAGTCATGACCTTCATACTGAGCAGGCATTCAAAGAAGATTTCTTTCTCTTCTTTCGTAAGAGCGTAGCTGGCAGGACCTTTATACTGCTTCGGAGGCATGTCGTCTTTTTCGTGCAAATGTTGCAGGTCCTCTCGTGCCTCAGGTGTATCTTTTGTCTTCCCATACACGCCCAAGAAGCCTAGCAGGTTCACGCAAAGGTTCTTCGTCACGTGCATCACATCGATTGAGGAGCGGACCTCTAGGTCTTTCCAGTAGGGTAGGTCCCAAAATATAGATTTCTTCTTCCACATGGGTGCGTGTCCCTCAGCGTCATTCGGAACAGCTAGTCCATCGGGACCCTTTCCAAAGATTACGTAGTGTAAATCATTGACCATAGCAAGCACGTGATCACCGGTGCGCATGGCGGGCTTCTTCCGGTGATCTGCCTCGCCTTTGAAATGCTTGCCTTTCTTTCGACATTGATGGTTGGTCGGAAGAAATCGACGATGGCCCAGGTACACATTCTTCCTGCATTTGTCCAGGTATATACTTTCAGTGTCATCTAAACAGTGCGTGCATGTGTGGTATCCTTTGTTTGTCTGTCCTGAAAGGTTACTGAGAGCGGGCCAATCGTTGATGGTCACGAACAGCAACGCCTTAAGGTTAAATTCCTCCTGTCTGTGCTCATCCCACGTACGTACACCGTTTCCATTCCACAGCTATAAAAGTTCTTCAACTAATGGCCTTAGGTACCCATCAATTTCGTTGCCGGGTTGCTTAGGGCCTTGGATGAGAACTGGCATCATAATGAACTTCCGCTTCATGCACATCCAAGGAGGAAGGTTATACATACATAGAGTCACGGGCCAGGTGCTGTGATTGCTGCTCTGCTCCCCGAAAGGATTAATGCCATCCGCGCTTAAAGCAAACCATACATTCCTTGGGTCCTTTGCAAACTCATCCCAGTACTTTCTATCGATTTTTCTCCACTGCGACCCGTCAGCGGGTGCTCTCAACTTCCCATCTTTCTTTCGGTTCTCACTGTGCCATCGCATCAACTTGGCATGCTCTTCGTTTCTGAACAGACGTTTCAACCGTGGTATTATAGGAGCATACCACATCACCTTCGCAGGAACCCTCTTCCTGAGGGGCTCGCCGTCAACATCACCAGGGTCATCTCGTCTGATCTTATACCGCATACCGGGCATGCGTTCAGATCATTGTATGCACCGCGGTAGAGGATGCAGTCATTAGGGCATGCATGTATCTTCTCCACCTCCAATCCTAGAGGGCATACGACCTTCTTTGCTGCGTATGTACTGTCGGGCAATTCGTTATCCTTTGGAAGCTTCTTCTTCAATATTTTCAGTAGCTTCTCAAATCCTTTGTCAGCCACAGCATTCTCTGCCTTCCACTGCAGCAATTCCAGTACGGTACCGAGCTTTGTGTTGCCATCTTCGCAATTGGGGTATAACCTTTTTTTGTGATCCTCTAACATGCGATCGAACTTCAGCTTCTCCTTTTGACTAATGCATGCGTCCTTGCATCGACAATGACCCGGCGGAGATCATCATCATCGGGCACATCGTCTGGTTCCTCTTGATCTTCAGCAGCTTCACCCGTGGCAGCATCATTGGGCACATCGTCTGGTTCCTCTTGATCTTCACCAGCTCCCCCCGTTGCAGCATCACCGTATTCAGGGGGCACATAGTTGTCATCGTACTCTTCTTCTTCGCCATCTTCCATCATAACCCCTATTTCTCTGTGCCTCGTCCAAACATTATAGTGTGGCATGAAACCCTTGTAAAGCAGGTGGGAGTGAAGGATTTTCCGGTTAGAGTAAGACCTCGTATTCCCACATTCAGTGCATGGACAACACATAAAACCATTCTGCTTGTTTGCCTCAGCCGCATCGAGAAACTCATGCACGCCCTTAATGTACTCGCGGGTGTGTCTGTCACCGTACATCCATTGCCGGTTCATCTGCGTGCATTATATATAATTAAGTGTCCAAATTAATAGAAGTTCATCATCACATTAAAACCAAAGTGCATACATAGTTCTCATCTAACAACATATAGCTCTCCAGAGCATCTAATTAATTAAACCATACATTGAAACTATGTAAAACATTTCAATGCGAAAACAAATGCGATCATAATCGCAACCAAGGTAACAATTGATCCAACGGCATAATGATACCAAGCCTCGGTATGAATGGCATATTTTCTAATCTTTCTAATCTTCAAGCGCATTGCATCCATCTTGATCTTGTGATCATCGACGACATCCGCAACATGCAACTCCAATATCATCTTCTCCTCCTCAATTTTTTTTATTTTTTCCTTCAACAAATTGTTTTCTTCTTCAACTAAATTTAACCTCTCGACAATAGGGTCGGTTGGCATTTCCGATTCACATACATCCTAGATAAATAAAATCTATGTCACGTTGGTCGGCATAATTTTCATAAACAATAAATGAACCAATAGTTATAAAGATAATATACATACCAAATCCGAATCATAGACAGGGCGAGGGCCGACGGGGGCGGATACCAAAACCATCGCACTATATAAGATGCAATAATAAATGTAAGAAAATGATACAAGTATCTATCTAAACATACAAGTAAGAATATTTTTCCTTTCAGAAAGAAGATAAGAACAAGAGGCTCACCACGGTGGTGTCGGTGATGAGATCGGCGCGGGTGATCGACGGCGGTGAAGACGGGGACGGGGCGTGACGGACCGCTAAATCTAGACAAATCTCGAGAAAAATGGAGTTTGGAGGTCGAGCTTCGAGAGGAGAAAGCTTAAGTAGTGTGGCTCGGGCATTCCATCGAACACCTCATGTGCATAGGAGGTGAGCTAGAGCATCACAAAGCCCTCTCCCCCTCGGCCAGAAAAAACAGAGCACTGAGCTCTGCTCTTGCGCGAGGGGGTATATATAGGCACCTCATTGGTTCCGGTTGATGACATGAACCGGGACTAAAGGGAAGCCTTTGGTCCCGGTTCAAGCCACCAACCGGGACCAATGGTGGTGGGCCAGGAGCGAGGCCCATTGGTCCCGGTTCCTCCCACCAACCGGAACCAAAAGGTCCAGACGAACCGGGACCAATGGCCCACATGGCCCGGCCGGCCCCCTGGGCTCACCAACCGGGACCAATGCCCACATTGGTCCCGGTTCTAGACTGAACCGGGACTAATGGGCTGAGCCGGCCTGGACCATAGCCCTGTTTTCTACTAGTGGCAGTCGCTCACAGGAGTCTATTTCAAGGGAGCTGAGAAACTTAAAAGATGTGCAGAAGCATCACACAGAGCCAAAGAGTTATTTGACTCGCAAAATCATAACTGTATGGCCGACGACTGCTTCCCAAGCAATAAAGGGAAAATAAAATAAAAGGCATGATTTCATATATCTATAGATTCTACATTTCATTTTATTTCCCATACATAACATCCGGACTGTGCACATAAGTCATACAATATATATGTAGCTAGCAAACAATCAGTTAGGCTCACTTGCAGGCACAAGGTGTTAACTTACATGTAATCCCTAATAAGAATAGCTAGCTAGTAGTAGCCTGCATGTTGCATAAGATAAATGGAATCACACTTGATGAGCCTACACTAATTACCAATCGTAATAGCTAGATAGTAAGTAGATTGCATGCTACTAACCTCACGTTTGATTAGCCTGAACTACGTCAATTCCTTCTACATTCAGTGGGATCTCTGTCCAGCGGCTCTCCCCTCGGCTGAACAAAAAAAATTAGCTGAAGAACTACCTCTAAGAGGCGGATTTGGAACCAGCATTAACTGATGGTCGCATGGTCCATCTTTGTCCTGCTTAACACTGAATCATATCCTAATTTTAATACTCATAAATTGGATGAATGTGGGTACTGTTTTGACTTTTGGCAATACCAAGTTTTAGCAGTAATCTGTGTGCATTGCTTTAATTTAATACGATAGGACTTCTTGTGCATTTTAATACATATAAACTGAAGTTGCTTCAAATAAGTTATCGAGCAGAATATATAATAGGAAGCAAACGTCTTGATATGTACACCAAAGGCCCCAATTTCATTCAAACTGTATCATTTTTTCTCAATGAACTGGAATACAATCAACATGCTCAAGTGCAACCAAGCAAGAAAAGAAGAGTACAAAGAAGCGCCAACTTTACTCTGCGGTCTGTAAGACATCCCATTATATATGGAGCTAACAGAAATCATCATAAGTAGACCATTAATAGCATCATAAAAGGCTTTGTGTTATGTAGTCAAGTGCTTTGGTACTGTTGATGTATCCTATCATATATAGAACGATGGAGAAGAAAATGTGGGTTATTAGTGAGAGGAAAAGCTATAGATTCAGTTTTATCATTTAATCATTTATCAGATCAAGATCAACAACGAACCTAAAATAACATTAGCAAGCATAATGCACAAAATAGGTAGTAGCATTTTATGAGAAGTAGACTTGCACTCTAAAATGAAGCTAATAGGCACAAAATGATTCCATATCCAAACTAATAAAATTTGCATCGTCTAAGCACAATCTGATCATCTCAAACACTTGAAATTTCATCGAGCATATCCTTAGAACATAATCCTAAATTGGAAGTTGCTATGGCACTGTAAACTCAAGCATTATTCACTGTAATCTACTGTGTTAAGACGAAATACCTTTGCTATTGGAGTTTGTGTTATCCAAAGATTCTTCGCCCGTGAGCGGTTCAGCAACAGAACACATCAAGATCTCTTGCCATAGTTCTATCCATATAAAAAAAATCTGGGGTGAGAACCAAAAGTGGAATCTAGAACTACAACAACAACAACAACAACAACAAAGCCTTTAGTTCCAAACAAGTGGAATCTAGAACTAAGGAATCTAAACTTCAGTGTAGAATTAACTCCATTCTAGTGCAAATAGAATCTCAATGACCAAATATATTTATCATAAATAGAGGAGAAACCTAGCAGAGTCTTAAATGAAATTTACGACCTACGAACTAATTTGTAGGCTGCTTAATGTAGATGTACATTTGAATTCCTTTTACTTTCTCCACTCCAACTTTTTCTTTTCGCTAAGGAAGGGAAATAAATTAATTTTATTGAGTACATGTTGAAATGGATTGTGCATCTAACTGTAACTCTGAAATTATGTATAAAAGAAGGAGAACCGAGAAAAAAAGCAAGTGCAACTAATTGCAGTTCAGTTTTGACTATAATTGACAGCTAAATTCCATAAATTACTGATGGATTTCAAGGCAAATCCTAAATAACCGAAGGGATGTTTACTAAATCATCAGCTTCAGATCATAGAAAACATGTGCACAAGTTTGTGCAATAAAGGTATGTAAGACTAATGGATCCGAACCATATATTTGTGCTCCATATGAAGTTCGACAACTTGATAATTTGTGGTAAAAAAATGTTACCAAGAAGATATGAAGGAAGTACAAAAATTGCTAGCATATGTCACACCAGAGCGTGTCGGTCTTGTGGGCATGAACTTTGGTTCTAGTAAGATATCACTCTATTCTTCTATTAACTGATTCAGATCAAAACAAGATCTTCGGGGCAAATTATAGATGAGCTGAAAACTCATGAGTCTACACAATGGTGAGCAAAAATGATACATTCAGGAATAGATTCAGTGTTGTGCTTAGATGGTCTGTCGTCCCTGACCAGTATGACAACTTAACTTGGACACTGGGAGAAGGTCTCGCGCTCGCGCTCGCGCAGGTGCAGGCGCCGCCGCCGCCGCCTGATCTCCTCCCTCCGGCCACCTCAGGCCCAGCCAAGCACAGATCCGGGACCCTCCCGGCGTCCTCTCTCCATCCATCCCGAAGCCCGGCGCCGTCTTCGCCGGCCCTCTCCCCGCGGAGGAGTTCGAGTCCGGCCCTCCCCCTCTTCCTGTCCCGCTCCCGTGCGGCCGCGCCGGGCTGCACCGGGGCGCCCCTGTGGGCTCGAGCAGGTCCCCCTGCGCCTCCCTCTCCTCTCGCCGCCGCCGAAGGCGTCCCCGGGCAAAGCCCTGGCGGTGCGGCGGCGGCGGGACCCCTCGGTCGCCGTTCTCGACAGCGGGGGCGGCGCTGCTCCGCTGCTCCAGGTGGTGATGCTGCTCGGCTCGGCCGGACTTGGTGCTCAGTCGGGTGCTGCTCGACGGGCTCGCTCCGGCGTGGGCTGGCGCGGCTCCGGCGGTGGGTGGGCGCGGACCTGGTGTGGCGATGTGCGGTGCCACGGTCCCCGCGGGATGGTGGTGCTCGGCCCGGCGGCGTCTTGGTGGTGCTCCGGCAGCTCCTGGTGCTGTGGATCCGGCGGATGGCGGGGGGTGGCAGCTCCAGGCGTGCGTGGCTGGCTCTGGCCGGCCCTGGGTTCTCCGAGTTGCGGCGAGAGGCTGTTTGGTGGTCCGGCCGGGCTTGGGCTCGGCACACGGTGTGGCAGCGCCGGGCGAAAGCTCTGCCTCGGGCTTCTGGCCGGGGCCGGCGACGGCGACGCACTCGGGTGCCGCGCTCTTCTTGAAGACGTCGTCGAGGTGTGCTGTCTGCCCTGCTCGTGTCTTCGGTCGGTGAGACCAGTGGTGTGGTGGTGGCTTCTGCTTGGTCATGGCGCGATGGCTTCGTGGGAGGTGTGCGGGTCAGCGGAGGTGCAGTGCGTGAGGATGTGGTGTTGGGCGGTGCTCCGGGCGAAGGCTTGCCAGGTTTCTAACGGCCGATGGCGTCGGCGTCTGCGGATGTCATGTCACCTCCTTGGAGGCGCCGCCGTGGAGTCCACCCCCTGCATATCCTCGGTTCCAGCTCTTCGGGTGAAAGCCTAAGGCCCAGTCGGGTCGGGCGACGGCGTCGGTATCGTCGCTTCCTCCTTTGGGGCGTCGCCTTGAAGAGCATTGGATCCCGTTTGCACTTTCCTTGGGCTGGACGCTCGCGGCATTGCGGTCGGCGGCTGTCTGTCCGGCAATGTGGATGTTGCGCGACTTCTATTGTGGCAACAATAGCGGCTTCGAGCGAAGTTGGGCGGCTGCGGAGCTTTGGTAGTCGGTCTCATCCGGCGTGTTCGAGGGGTTGTCGGGCCTCATTTGTCTTTCTGAAGTCGGAGCTGCAGAGGAGGTGCTTCCACGGCGACGATGACATGAGACGGGTGGTCGGCTCCGGTGCCGGCTCGACGCAGGCCCAGCGCTTTCCCCCTACAATGCTCGTAGACAGAGTCAGAGCTGCCTGGTCGTCGGCGTGTGCGGTGGACTGTTTGGCATCGACCGACGCAGGCCTCGACGCTTGTTCGTGGTTTTCTCTTCGACGGCGTGTGTGCGTTCTTGTGTGGGTTGCCAGGTTGCCCTGTGTGCTTTGTTTTTGCGGGCATGTTGACGGTATTCGCCCGGTTTTCTGTTAATTAACTGGGCACTTCTTTTCGACCTTTTTTAATGAATCGGGCCCTAAAAGACCGCGTTTCAAAAAAAAAACTTGGACACTGGAAAAAAATATGTCTCCGAATCTTTTTTGTTTGATGTGTATACATACCTTGGAGGCGTTCCTCTAGGCTCCCATTCTCCATCTAATCCACCAGAATTCTGTAAGGGTGAATCGGATAATAATTAATCAATAACATTAATGAAGGCGAATAAAAAAACAGAACTGGGACAAAAGGGGCCACCTCAGATAAGATTCAATCAGCCTATTCTAAGGACTATCTATAGTGTAGGCAACAATTTTTTGGGCACGCTGCACGCATATCTTTCGTAGTTCATACTGATCCATGTCTTGCGATGGCATTGGAAGAGGATACATGTAAATTCTGCAAGACGTGCCAATCCAAACAGTATGACCGTAATATGATCTAGCCTTGTAGGAATCAGAACAGTTGTAACAGTAGGAATTTTCATTTAACAGTTTCACAACGGCATAGTGAACTGGAATTATTATAACTTAAAACATACAAGCATGACAACACCAAGTCATCACAAATTCCCAATTCCAAAATTATATCAGAGAATAATGCCATCCAATCATAGCACCAAAAGCCATGATAGCTAGGCGGAAGGGAACAAAATTACTCAGTGAACCTGGAAGAGGACAAACCAATGCCATGATTTTGCACAAAATCTAGTTAGGAGCCGGCAAAGCTCAGGTCATGACCACGCACATCTGAACTCTGATTCAGCACCAGAACAACACAGTTCTTGTGTGTTCAACTGTTCACCGATGGCAATGCCATCTCCCCTCACCTTGAGTGTGGCATAGTGTGCCTCGCAGCCATGGCCGACGAAGACGCCAGTTGTGGCCCACAACATCGTCTTCACTCTTCACCCTGCGTATCATCACTCTGTATCGCAGCACCATGGCGTCGCCGCATCTTTGTTCAGCATCATCAATGTGACCACCTCGCATCTCCTCCTCCACCACGCACGCCCAACCCACGTCTCCGTAGCAACACCACTCCCGTCATTCTTGCCCGGCCACCACGTCGTCAACCACGAGTGCCCATGGCTGCGTCAAAAGCCTCATCCCCAGCCGCCGAGGACGCAAGTTGCACGCCGCCGATGAGAAGGAACGCCAGTATGTGCTTCTTGAGCGGAGGAGCAACCATAGTTTTAAATAGCATGCTAAATCTCTTAGCGGCGGACCTTTTCTAAATGCTATAGCGTGCTATAGTGAAGCTATAGCGAGCTATTTAAAATGTTTGTTCATTTGTTTGGATCAAAGTCTCTTAGCGCCAGATCTTCTGTAAATGCTATAGCGTGCTATAACGGAGCTATAGCGGGCTATTTAAAACAGTGGGAGCAACTCGAGAAGCAAACCCTCGAAGTATTCTCCAACGCGGCGGCAGAGCACGGACTGAACGACGCCAAGCCACCCCGAATCGGTGCCTCCTCGCAACGACCAACGAAGCCCTCAACACCTCCCACAACCCGATTGTCGATTCCCTAAACCAAGCATTGACGGTCTGACCGCCTCCCCCAAGTCATGCCTCATCGACTCCTCCTCCTCCTCTTTCTCTCTCCCGAAACGCAGAACAAAGGGATAGAGGATACGGGCGGTCGGGCACAAAGAGTTTGACCGGATGAGGAACGTCGGTTGCGCGGAAACACACGCCGCCGCGGAAGTGATCCTTAGTGGCAGGGCCGTGGAGGAGATGGGGACAGAGCTGGCTGCCCTGCCATTTGGCCATCGTTAGTGTTGAGTACGGGAGGGGGATGGGCCAGCGGGAGTCGGAGCAAAGAGTGGATGGCAGACAGGGAACCTCGAGGTGGCCGGTGACCTATGGAGGAAGAGGCAGGCGGCAAGCATCCTCGGATTGCGTCACGAATCTCGGCGGGGGATACAATAGGCAAGGAGTAGCCGTAGATGATATCCGCCATGCCGGTGAATGCTAGGTTGGCGGCGGCCGCAACCCTAGCTTGGTGGCGCCCGAAAGTAGAAGGAGAGAAGAGAGATGGGATGACGACGGGAGTGTGGGAAAGGGGCTTAGGTTGGGTTTCTTGCGAGGGCAGCGAGCAGTGACGGCCCAACATAACGAATTGCCGACTCCAGGTGGTCCCATCAGCCTCGATTAACCACAGCGCTGTAAATCCTGGGAGCTTAGGCTGGTCGTAATGTAAGTATCATAGCTAGTATCATGCATGTCAAGTAGGCAATTTTGATGATGTGGCATAGAATTAAATGAAGAAAGAGATGATTGAGTATCATACAATGATATCGTATCATAATAAATGCAATGCTACTATGTGTCATGCATGCAATAAATAAAGTCATCTATGATACTAGTAGATGATACTATGCATTAGGAAGGTAGTATCACACACTAGTACCATATGCATGATACTAACTTATGATACTACCCATTACAAGCAGCCTTAAAAACTGTAGTGATAAGAAACATTTAATAGGGCGGTGCCAAAACAGTTTAGCTCTGAAGAATATTTTATTTCAAACTTGGCAGGGGCCGCGCAAACACGTACCCACTCTATCACAAATTATGACGTCCACTCTCCTTTAAAGGGGAGATAGTAGATCAACACGCTCACAAAGTGCAATGTGAGCAATTGGTCTAGGCCATGAGTCTTATTGATCATCCATAAACCCCGTCCAGGTAAGTAATTTTCAACGTTGTCATACCCTCCACATATATACACATCTTCCCCGAGCCGTTCTTCTCAATGTTTCCATGTGGGATTAAACTGGACGCAGTTACCAGGTCTAAACAGATCACACGTTGGCTAACCAAATACGTATTTGCAGACTCATCGGCGTTAGGAAGGCCGAGGGATTCAAGGGGCCATATAGCGGCCCATTAACGCAATTACACAAAGCCAGCCCCTGCGTTCCATGTCGTCGTCGTCGTCGTCCTCGGCGACGAGGAGGATTTTCGGTTGCTCCGAATTGAACGGCTCATGTAGCAGGCTTGGACGCACTGAGCCGGCCGGAGATGCCACGGGCTCGTGCCCAAATCCTTGTGAACTCGTGCTATCGCGCGTTGTATATACTAGTAGGTGCGTGTGTGTGTGAGACCTTGCCTGTGGTGGCGTCGTGTGGTTGTGTGCTGTGTTGTTTCCTTGATACGTTATAGTTGGTGGTTGCTTTATTTATAAAGCGGGGTGAAAGCCTTTTTCGATATGAATCAAAAACTTAAGGGTCATATCCGCGTAGTGTTTTATCCTTGCTTTGGTTAATTTGATTTGAAATTGCCGATGACTGCGTTTTTAACAGATCTTACTTTAACAGATCTAACCGTATGAAACAAAAGTTTTCTCATAAAACCTAAAATATTTAACGGGTATGAAGAGTATTATTAAGTGTCATGAACCAATGCGATCATCTAGTATAACCCACATTAGAGGATAACGTGCGCTTCACCGTACCAGTCTTCACTTGTGGGATTAGCGCTTTTATATTTAGTAGATTATTATGATCATTGTTTTATCTTAATTTTACTTGTGTTGGCTTGAGTTTTGATTATGATATGGCCGTGTTTTTTATATTTATATAACGTGTCGGGTTGCTGTTGAAGACAATATTTGTTTCAAGAGGAAACTAAAATTGTTTAGTGCATGTTTGTGGTGTCTTTACACGCTTCGGCCGTTATGTGAGCCGGTGGTGTTTGTTTGAGCCTCTTGCTCCCATTCCACATTGAAATCATGGAATTGTTGCTATAATGCTTACATGGGCTAGCCCACGAAGCTCTCGCTCACTCGGCTTTGACTCCTTGCTCCTCTCGGTCGCTTAGTCTTTGTTCGCTCGCACCAATGTAACTCACAAAAATCAACTCTCTTTTTTTCTATTTGAAAAGAGTTGGTCATATTAAAAAGATGGTCAAGGATTTTTAAAATGTTGTGAATTTTAAAAACCATGAATTTTAGAAAATATTCATGAATTTGAAATATATTTATCGATTTTAAGAAATGATGGCAAATTAAATAAGTTTTCAAATTTATGAAATGTTTACAAACATTTAAAATGGTCATGAATTTTAAAAATATCAGTGAATTTAATAAATATTAATGAATCTAAGAAAATAATATTTTCTTAATGTTCACAGATTTTAATAAGCGTTCTGAATTAAAAAGTGAGAAAAAAAGGAAAAAATTGAGAAACACACACCCTTACTAGGTCTCTTAGCGACTGTGACGCCCCAAGACCGGAGCTTCAGACGCCTTTCATGTTTTTCCGGATTTCGTCGTGTGATTTGTTTGGTTCATTGCATTCATCATTGCATCATATGCATTGCATCATGTCATCATTCCATCATGTCATTTAATTTTTCTTAACTCAACTAAACAAATGGCATGAATCTTTGATCCATTTAAATCGAGGGAATTCACATGGTGATTCTCTTTACAACTTATCCTCTCGATATTTAGAGAGCTATAGTAAATATTCCAATTATGTGGAATTACCATCACACACTTGCAAATATTTCCCCATGCCTTTGTCCCATTCCCCCCCCCCCCTTCTCTATTAATGTCCATTCTTTTCCTATAAATTCTAGACCGTGCCAGGACCACCTCCTCCAATTTTCAGATCCTTTGAACTTGTTTTGGTTGGATTCAAAAATGGCTCAAGTTTGAATCTAATTCAAACTTGAATTATTTTTCTATCTCTAAAATATTGCCAAACCATGTTATTCTATTTGTGCAAAGTTTCGGCGCTCTAAGAATATTTTATTTCCTGAAATATTCTTTCCCTAACCCTCTCCTTTTTTTCTTCTCTCTATTTGTTTTTTTTTCTGTTAAAGCAAATTAGAGAGGAGTAGGAGAGAGTAGGCCAGTCCAGGCCGGCCTCCCTGGGTCTCCCTAGGCCAAACTCTAGGCCGGCCCTTTAGACCCAGCCGCCCCCACCAGTTCCATAACCCTAGGCCCAACATCTCCCCTCGCTACCCTCTCCCGATCCCACTCCTCGTTTCCTCGCGCCGCCAGGGAACCGCTGCCCGATCCCATCCTCCTCCCACGATCCCATCTCCTTCCCTCCAGCGCCGCGCTCAATCCCCCCATCTCTCCTGCTCATCCCGATCCCCCTCGCTCTTCTTCCCCTCATCTCCCTTTCCTCCCTTCCACTTCGAGCCAGGGGAGGAACCTCCCGCGCCCAATCTCCTCCAGGACCCCGACGCGACCGAGCCTCACACCCCGGCACCCCTGCAGCTTCTCCTCCGCCAGGCGCCGCAGGCCGCCGCCCTGCACCCTCGCGCCTCAGCTCCTGCCTTCCTCTGCAGCGCCAGGCTGCAAGCGCGCCTCCTCCTCGCCGAGTCACCGTCACTCGAGCGCTCGAGGAGAGGAGCTCCTCGAGCACCTGCACCCCGCACCCGGCATCCTATGCGCCCAGCAGGAGCCCCAGCACCGGTCGCCCTACACCCGCGAGCACCACTACCTCCGGCGCGTCTCAGCCTCTGTTTCCGGCGACCTCGACCTCCCCTACGACAGCCTCCTGCATTGAGCAGCAGCAGCTCGACCGTTGCGCATGACTCTGTGTTTGACCCCGGGAGCACTTTCGGGTCTTTCCCCAACATCGTGTGTTCTTTTTGGAGCACGTCAAGATCAGGGCCCTAGTACCACGACGACCAATGCAAGTTCTGCTACCGTCGCCAAAACCCGAGATGAAGTACCCCGACGGTTCGTCGAGACCGGCAAGTCACAAGATTGTCCTGGATATCGTCACGTACCACGACGACCCTCAAAGAGTTCGGATTCGACAAGTTCGACTATGGAACGGGAACCAGTACTTCTACTACCGCCGTCTTCGGAATCGCTAAGAATGTCAAGTTCCTCCACGACGCCCGACGCCTAAAATGATCACCGAACCGGAAATAACGCCAAGTACCAGGACGACGAGGACCGCCAAGTTCGTCTTCCGCCGTCTCCGAAATCGTCAAGTACCGCTATGAGATGTGCAACTACTTCCACGACGAAACGAGAACAACTACCGCCGTTGAAGGCCGTCAAGTGAACATCTACCGACTACGTGTACGACCTACTCCGTGAATGTGTACCACTACGTCCGGAGACCGCGAACCCGTCAAGTCCGACAACGTTTGTGTACAACTACCGACGACGCGCATGTTGCCAAGTGACCTCTTCGGATCGTCATGTTCGACTACCGATACACATGTACCACTACCGTCGTCGAGATCGCGAGAACCTCTACTGTCGACCCTAGAGCATTCGATATCGACTACTTCCACTACCGTCGTCGCGAGAACGCCTACTTCCCTCTAGGAACGAGAACCGTCCCCTATGCACGCTCCGAAAGGTATAACCGCCGAGACGGCCGCCCGTGAACTAATGCATGTGCGATGTTTGAGATGCTCGTGTTTGCACCGTGTCCATATTGCCATGCGTTTCCTTGTCGCCAACTCGTGGGACACCCGGAATTCAGGAGCGCCCCACCATCTTTTGCACACATCCGCACACTTCTCCTTTGCATCGGTATCTCAGTCAAGTTACAGGAACCGGAACGCTACCGTGGCACCGTTTTCGTTATCGTTGCCGTGGCACCCCTTTCCTTTCCACCACGGTGACAAATACTTCATAATGCTCTTGTCAACTTTTAATAAAAATTGCATAAAACTTGTTCATGTCATCCGCATCATGATAACAATATCAAGAGTGTTTAAAATTGTTGTTGCAGCAAATTGCTAAATGCATATGGGGATTTACCGGAGTTGTTGTTTGTTATTTCCGTCCTCATTTAAACTTGCCTAAATGTTTAGTTTACTTATGCTCCACCTCTTGCCATGTTTAAACAATATTTAATATTGTTGAGTACCTAACGAGAGAGAACTAATTAAGTCATGTGGTGTTTTCTTCAATATGCAACTCCGTGGCATATTGAGCTCCACTTAATTTGTAGTGTTGTTTGTTGCACTTGGCCATGTCATGCTTCATTAAACCGGACATGCATCATAATTGTTTGTGCATCATGCCATGTCTATGTGATGGTTGTTTACTATGTTGTTTGCTCCTTTCCAGTGTTGCTTCTTCGGGTTGGTTCCGATAACGTCGTGTTGTGAGGATTTGTTCGACTACGTCCGCTTGTCTTCTTCATGGACCCGTTTCTTCTTCCTTGCGGGATCTCAGGCAAGATGACCATACCCTCAAAATCACTTCTATCTTTGCTTGCTAGTTGCTCGCTCTTTTGCTATGCCTATGCTACGATACCTACCACTTGCTTATCATGCCTCCCATATTGTTAAGCCAAGCCTCTAACCCACTTTGTCCTAGCAAACCGTTGTTTGGCTTTGTTACCACTTTGCTCAGCCCCTCTTATAGCGTTGTTAGTTGTAGGTGAAGATTGGAGCTTGTTCCATGTTTGGAACATGGTTATTTTCTTGGGATATCACAATATCTCTTATTTAATTAATGCATCTATATACTTGGTAAAGGGTGGAAGGCTCGGCCTTATGTCTGGTGTTTTGTTCCACTCTTGCCGCCCTAGTTTCCGTCATATCGGTGTTATGTTCCCGAATTTTGCGTTCCTTACACGGTTGGGTTATAATGGGAACCCCTTGACAGTTCGCCTTGAATAAAACTCCTTCAGCAAGGCCCAATATTGGTTTTATCATTTGCCACCTAGCCTTTTTCTTTTCCTTGGGTTCTGCAGACTCAAGGGTCATCTTTATTTAACCCCCCCCCCCCCCGGCCAGTGCTCCTCTGAGTGTTGGTCCGAAATGGGCAGCCTGCAGGGCCACCTCGGGGCAACTCGAGGGCTGGTTTTACTCGTAGTTTGACCTATCCGGTGTGCCCTGAGAACGAGATATGTGCAGCGCCTATCGGGATTTGTCGGCACATCTGGGTGGCTTTGCTGGTCTTGTTTTATCATTGTCGAAATGTCTTGTAACCGGGATTCTGAGTCTGATCAGGTTGTCTTGGGAGAAGGAATATCCTTCGTTGACCGTGAGAGTTTGTGATGGCTAAGTTGGGACACCCCTGCAGGGATTTGAACTTTCGAAAGCCGTGCCCGCGGTTATGGGCAGATGGGAATTTGTTAATGTTCGGTTGTAGAAAACCTAAAGTTTACCTTAATTAAAATGCACCAACCGCGTGTGTAACCGTGATGGTCTCTTCTCGGCGGAGTCCGAGAAGTGAACACGGTGTTGGAGTTATGCTTGACGTAGGTTGTTCTAGGATCACTTCTTGATCATAGTTGTTCGACCGTGTTTTTGCCTTCTCTTCTCGCTCTTTTTTGCGAATATGTTAGCCACCATATATGCTAGTCGCTTGCTGCAGCTCCACCTCATACCTTTTTACCCTTCTTATAAGCTTAAATAGTCTTGATCGCGAGGGTGTGAGATTGCTGAGTCCCCGTGACTCACAGATACTTCAAAAATCAGTTTGCAGGTGCCGATGTTACCGAGCAGGGGACGCAACCAAGCTCAAGGAGGAGCTCGTTGAAAATCTTGTACTTTGTGTCGTTCCGTCCTAGTCGATCAGTAGTGGAGCCCAGTTGGGGTCGATCGGGGATCTGTGTAGCTTTTGGGGTAGTGTTTTTTTATTTTGGTTCCGTAGTCGTACCTTGAGTGTCTTTGGATGATGTAATGCCTTATTCATGTGTGAAGTGACGATTGTAAGCCAACTATGTATCTCTTTCCCTTATGTATTATATGGGTTGTGTGAAGATTACCTCACTTGCGACATTGCTTTCAATACAGTTATGCCTTCAAGTCGTGCTTCGACACGTGGGAGATATAGCCGCATCGAGGGCGTTACAGCGACGCCCAAGTGGCGCGCTCCCTGCCCACCCGAGTAACCCTTGAAGGGGGGCTTCGAATGAGTACTACTCAATTAGTTGCTCTCCATTTTTGCGCTTGATTCATCCTAGTTCGTTGGAAACAGACGGTTCAAGCATTTCTAGAGGGCGCTGGCTGAGTGCTTTAAACAGCGTGCGGGCCCGACACACCCATTTTTTGCACCGCACGCGCGTGGTTAGCAGTTGCTGGTTAATTAGACCTCATGCAGGCTATCAAACATGCCACGGGTGGCTTGTTTGCATCTTGTTTCAATAATTTGGTAGATTTTGCGCTTAAATCTTGTTCCATTTGTGGTGAAAGTAAATCCGATTCAACCTGTCATAATGCGACACGTACCAAATGAAATGAAATTTCATCGCATGAAAGTCGTAATAAAGAAACTCCGAGTAGTTTAAAGATGGATCCGACGTCTCAAGAAAGAAGGAAGTGGCAGATCCAACGTCGCGGCAGAATCACGATTAAAAAAACCCTGCACGAGCTGGAAATGGTGCAGCGTGCGATGCGGTTGCGCGCCTAACCGCTGGCAAGTAGCGAGCAGCAATCTGCTGGATGGATTTCAGATTGGCTCCGGCGCCCCGCACGCCCTCATCATGCCGACGGATGGTGGTATATACAGCGCGAGTTGACGAGGATTTGACACAGACCCCCGACCCCGACGCCTCCAGCTCCCAAAATCTAGCTGCTACACCTGTCCAGCTCAGACTTCAGAGCAGCAGCTCTCGTCGTCCGGTCGCCGACGGCGACGACGACATGGGCAACGGATCAGTTGGGTTCGCCTGGCTTCTCGTCGCCGCGCTGCTCCTGGGCTCTTGCACGACGCCGGCATGCTCCTCGCGTCTCCTTCCAGGTACGTCACGTGATTCTGCCCCGCCGTTTTGGTCATTTGACGACCGGTGTTCTCGAGCTGCTCGGTGATGGCAGGACGTATGATTTGCGAGTGGCAGTAGCTGATCGTGTTCCATTTGATAAAGCTGCAGATGGTGGTGCGAAGGTATGGGTCGCCGGCGGGCCAGGCTACGGCAGCAGCGGCAAGGCAGCTCTGGTGGTCCGGCGGTCATTGGGGCTGAGGCTGACGGCCCCGCCGTCGCCGACGTCGAACACGCCTAGGGCCAGTGCGGCGCCGGCGCCCCCGGGAGGGCAAGTGTAATTGTGTGATCCTTTGTTCGGTTGAACACAAGGTGTAAATGTGTGATAGAGTCGGTGTATATAACGATAAGTAACTCCAGTTTTGTCTCTGCACATCGCCGGTCTGTTGCTCGGGGTCTCTGTAAAACTGTTTGCATGCTCAAGCTCGGTGTCCTGTGCAGTTGCCTCACACCGTGGCAACAAAACTAGTGTACAGTAGAGATAGTATATCTGTGTTCTACAATCATAAACTGTCTTCTGCTTCGGCTCCGATGCTATCGCCGTCGCCACCCACGATCGATGTTGCGCCGACAGCGCTTCCGCCCATGAAGTTCACTGGTCTGCGTGCGTGAGGTTGATGCCGAGTGCGTTTTATTTTAAAAAAAGGCAGTCGCATGCGTAGGAGTAGTAGCGAAGGCATGGCCATGGAAATCTGGCGCTCTTCACGGGGAACCCGCCGAAATTCGTTGACAAGCCAAGCAGCTGGTCATGGTTGAACCCACTAGCGCCCGTGCGGATGCCACATGCATGGCAGCGCGCTGGCACGCACCCGCACGCGCATGTGTCCATGTACGTGCACGCTTGCGAGTGCCACCGTGCGAGCAGAGCAGAGCAGCCAGCGCATCGGAGAATCAGTCGCCAAACGAGCAGAGACACGCACTACGCAACTCAAGATAGTATGGCCCTTAGGATTTGGAACCTCATCAAAAATTGGCTTGGTCTCCATATGATTGACACGGCAACTTGGGATAATCTGCACTCTCTCTCGCTTTGGTGGAGAAACATGTCTGGCAGCAACATCCCCAATAGAAAGGCCATGGCATCCCTCACTATGCTAGTTGGGTGGATCATTTGAAATGAGAGAAACGCTCGTATATTCAGGCACAAGTCAACACCTGCGCCGGTCATCTTCGACACCATCAAAAGAAAAGCTAGACTTTGGGTTACTGCGGGTGCACACAAATTGGGTAACGTAATGCCGGGAGAGTAATGGACCTCATGTAATATGTGTGGTGTAACAAATAAACTCCATTCTCCTTTTTAATTAATGGATGAGGTAAAGCTTATGCCTCCGTTTAGAAGAAAAAAAGATAATATGGCAGGAACTTTCAAAAAAAAAAAGATAGTATGGCAGGAGTCCGAGTCCACCCCCCCTAATCCGAGCGAGTTCAAGCTACTTAGATCGCGTACGAATGGCCTTACAATAAGGGTCCTCTAGTCTCGACTATGTATAATACTCTCAACGAATTGTTTGTCGTGGAGCTCCGCAAAGTCCACTGCAACATGACAGCACGCGTTACACGCCGTCCGTATTTCCGCCGATCAAAGAATTCAGTTGCGTTCATCAGAGATGTAGCATCGATGCTACAGTACTTCCCAACGAATAACGACAGTGCTCTATGCACTGTCGTCCGTCGGCGCCGTTTTATTATGCAAGGCCAGCAGCGTTTCGAGGTGACCGGCCGGCGGCGAGCTTAATTATATCTGGAGTGTGCAGCTTTGTTTAGGAAGCAGCAAAGTCAACCGATGCATCGATCCGATCCGGCTCCGACATCGAAACCACAAACCCGTGCACGAGCTGCAATAAGTTAGTGCACTGCAGAGACGACACACCCAGTTGATTAAACCGCAACCGCTAGCAAGTAGCTAGTGCCAATCTGCTGGAGCTTAATCCGCTGGATATGTCATCATCATTGGGTTGCAGATTGGCTCCGGCGGTTCGACCTCATCATGCCGATCGCATCGCCCGCCGACGATATATATATACGTACATTACAGCGCAAGTTGACGGGGATACAATACATCTCCCGAAAACTATACAAGCTGTACTCGACACCACCTATCAAGTTCAGAGCAAGACGACGACGACATGGGTCGCGGCGGTGTGCTCGCCTGGCTGCTCGTGGCCGTGCTCCTCCTGGCCCTGAGTTCTTCCACGACCTGGGCAGCCTGCTCCTCGCGTGTCCTGCCAGGTACGTGCATGCGTGACCCTGTCTGGATCGTTTTGCAGACGTTGGTCATCGTCCCCGGTTGAGCTGCTCGGCGACGGCCGACGGCACTGGGCGGACGGACTCCGTATTAATATTGCTTGCGAGTTGCGATGCAGCTGCAGATGGTGACGTGATGGTGCGGGCTGCCGGAGCCGGAGGAGCGTACGGCGGACGCGGAGGCGAGAGGGTTGTGATGGGGAGGTCTCTGCTACAGAGGTTGGCGTCGAGGCCGCCGTCGCCGGTGCCGAACCCGCCGAGGGCCACCGTGGCGCCGGGGCCACCGCCGCGGAAGGCGTAGCCGTGGTGTCTCGTGACCTCGTCTGCGTACAGACATACTCTACTGTCTCTCTGTAACACTGTTGCGCATACAATGATACGACCACACGCATGGCGGTTGCTTGCTGTCCACCCCTGCGAGGTAGTACGTGTGTTGCTAGCTTACATGGTTGCATCGACGCTCGCGGGGAGACATTGGGCGTGTTTGTTTCCCCGCATCGATTTACATGCGTTGTAATCTCTCGGTTCCAAATTACTCATCGCAGAAATTAATGTATTTAGAACTAAAATATATCTAAATATATCCATATCTGCGGCAAGTAATTTGAAACGAAGGGAGTATGTCTGATTGAGAAAAAACAGATTCGAAACCAACATCTTCGTGTTGTTTACTTGTCTGCATACCCTCTAGCCTAGCTGTGGAGAAATGGACGACAAGCTGTTTGGTTGCGAGCTTGTTTATGCGGAAACACAAGTCAGGGTACGTGTTTGTTACATGCAACACACGTTGTGTGGTAATCTTTCTGTGAAGATTGTGAGGTTACCAGCACACTAGCAGGCAGAACAAATCAGAGACATACAAAATAGATAGCATATAGGAACAAGTTAAACATAATACAACACTTAAACAAGCAGTCTTAAACCGAAAACAGTATGACATAGTCTTAAACCACAAACCAACACGCGCGATCAGACAACAAAGAGCTCTCTAGTTCACGGCGAAGGCGTTGTCGTACTTCTTGCATTTGGTCACCACTTCAATGTTGTCGTCGTTAAAGACGATCACCTTCAGGGTGTCGGGAGTCGGCAGCTTGAAGGTGACCAATGTAGTCGATCCTGATCTAGTGGACAACAGCAAAGGGGCCCCAACCTTGATCGAGGGTGACCCTGCCGTTCATCAGCCAAACCGTGACCCTCCATGTGCAGTCGGTGTTCGCGTTCAGTTTGAACTCATAAGGCACAACTGGAAAGTGCTTCATGAAGTCTAGAGGCATAGGCGGGCAGTCCATCTCAGGGCAAGGATCACCTTGAGAAGTGAGTTGGACCCGCCTCCTCATGGTAATGATCATAGTTCCTCCGCTTGCAGTTGGGGCTCTCATCCAGCACCACTAAAAGGATCGATATGGTCGACTAGAGGGGGTTGAATAGGCGACTACCAATTTTTAGATTTTTTAATCAAATTAGGCTTGACAATAAAATAGGTTGATTAGATATGCAACTAGATGAACAACCTATGTGACAAGCACAATAATAAGCACACAAGCAATCACAAGATACAACACAATATAAGCTTGCGCAAAGTAAAAGTTAGAAATAACCAGAAGTGGAGTCGATGGAGACGAGGATATGTTACTGAAGTTCTCTCCCTTCAAGAGGTGGTACGTCTCCGTTGGAGCGGTGTGGGGGCACAATTCTTTCGAAGAAGCCATTAGGGCCACTGTATTCTTCTCACGCCCTTGCAGAATGCAAGATGTCATGATTCCATTAGTGGGCCCTTGAAAGCGGTGAGCGAACCTTTACAAACAATGTCCGGGCTCTCTCCGCACAATCGGTACTACCGGGCTACTACCGCGCCACTACCGCTTAATAAAATCAGGCAATAGAAAGTTGCACAGAAGGGATTTCTCAAGCGGTAGTCCAAGTACCGCATACTACCGTGCAACAAAGCGGTATTACCGATAGGGTGCTGTAAAAGTGCCCAAACAAACAGATGGATTCTCCAAGTTGCGGGAAGGGTATGTAGGTGTATATGAGGTTGTGTACATGTTGATTTCACTCATACCTTTTCAAAGCAGACCCTTTCTTAATAGTACGGATTTACTACGACTCAAATCAACCAAAAAAACACCAAAATCATCTTTGCTCTTTATATCACCGAGGGGAATAAAACCGTCTTTGGTTGTGAGCGTAGTTGTGTTAAGTGACAACATAGTTGTGGGGATTGTGGTGCCATCTTATTCGCTTCCTATGGGATCGACAAACCTTACTTAACAAGAAATTGCTACATATTCCCGTGCACTTGCAGGACATCATGATGCTTCATAGCATGGGCAATGCTCAACCCTTCGGTAGCACCAATGATGCTTCGACGACCTCCTGCAACACCTGTGATGCTACTGCAGCAGTGGCGTGATACGTCCGTTTTGCATCATGCTTTTATATCAATATTTATTGCATTATGGGCTGTTATTTCACATTATGTCACAATATTTATGGCTATTCTCTCTTATTTTACAAGGTTTACATAAGGAGGGAGAATGTCGGCAGCTGGAATTCTGGGCTGGAAAAGGAGCAAATATCAGAGACCTATTCTGCACAACTCCAAAAGTCCTAAAACTCCACGGAACACCTTATAATAAATAATGAAAAATCCTCGCCAAAGATGAAGACCAGGGGGCCCACACCCTTCTCACAAGGATGGGGGGCGTCCCCCTAGGGCGCGCCCCCTACCTCGTGGGCCCCCTGGTGGATCTCCGATGACCATCTTCTCCTATATGAAGTCTTTCGTCAAGAAAAAAATAGCAGGTAACCTTTCGGGACGAAACTCCGCCGCCACGAGGCGGAACCTTGGCGGATCCAATCTAGAGCTTCGGTAGAGTTGTTCTGCCGGGGAAACTTCCCTCTCGGAGGGGCAAATCATCGCCATCGTCATCACCAACGCTCCTCTCAACGGGAGAGGGCAATCTCCATCAACATCTTCATCAGCACCATCTCATCTCAAAACCCTAGTTCATCTCTTGTATCCGATTCTTGTGTTCAAGTCCGGGATTGGTGCTAGTAGGTTGCTAGTAGTGTTAATTACTCCTTGTAGTTGATGCTAATTGGTTTAATTGGTGGAAGATCATATGTTCAGATCCTATATGCATATTAATACCCCTCTGATTATGAACATGTTTATGCTTTGTGAGTAGTTACGTTTGTTCCTGAGGACAAGGGAGAAGTCTTGCTATTAGTAGTCATGTGAATTTGGTATTCGTTCGATATTTTGATGAGATGTATGTTGTCTAGCCTCTAGTGGTGTTATGTGAACGTGGACTACATAACACTTCACCATTATTTGGGCCTAGAGGAAGGCATTGGGAAGTAATAAGTAGATGATGGGTTGCTAGAGCGACAGAAGCTTAAACCCTAGTTTATGCGTTGCTTCGTAAGGGGCTGATTTGGATCCATATGTTTCATGCTATGGTTAGGTTTACCTTAATACTTTTGTTGTAGTTGCAGATGTTTGCAATAGAGGTTAATCATAAGTGGGATGCTTGTTCAAGTAAGAACAACACCCAAGCACCGGTCCACCCACATGTCAAATTATCAAAGTACCGAACGTGAATCATATGAACGTGATGAAAACTAGCTTGACGATATTCCCATGTGTCATCGGGAGCGCTTTTCCTTATATAAGAGTTTGTCCAGGCTTGTCCTTTGCTACAAAAAGGATTGGGCCACCTTGCTGCACTTTATTTACTTTTGTTACTTGTTGCTCGTTACGAATTATCTCATCACAAAACTATCTGTTACCACTTATTTCAGTACTTGCAGAGAATACCTTGCTGAAAACCATTTATCATTTCCTTCTGCTCCTCGTTGGGTTCTACACTCTTACTTATCGAAAGGACTACGATAGATCCCCTATACTTGTGGGTCATTAAGACTCTTTTCTGGCGCCGTTGCCGGGATGTGAAGTGCCTTTGGTAGGTGGAATTTGGTAAGGAAAAATTTATATAGTGTGCTGAAATTTACTGTCACTTGTTACTATGGAACGTAATCCTCTGAGGGGCTTGTTCGGGGTATCTTCACCCCGACCAGTAGAGCAAAGAGTTGCTCCTCAACCTACTGAACCTACTGAAAATGAAAATGAAAATACTTGCTTTGAAGTTCCTTCGGGTATAATAGAAAAACTGCTAGAATCCCTTTTTAGGAGATGGAACAAAACATCCTGATGAACATCTAATATATGTGGATGAAGTTTGTGGATTATTTAAGCTTGCAGGTGTACCCGGAGATGTTGTTAAGAAGAAGGTCTTTCCCTTATCTTTGAGGGAAGATGCATCGACATGGTATATGCTATGTGATGATATGAGGTCTTGGAATTACAAATGATCGAAATTGGAATTTCATCAGAAGTTTTATCCTATGCATCTTGTTCATCGTGATCGCAATTATATATATAATTTTTGGCCTCGCGAAGGAGAAAGCATCGCTCAAGCTTGGGGGAGGCTTAAATCAATGTTATATTCATGCCCCAATCATGAGCTCTCAAGAGAAATGATTATTCAAAATTTTTATGCTCAGCTTTCTGAAAACAATCGCACCATGCTTGATACTTCTTGTGCTGGCTCTTTTATGATGAAGACTATTGAATTCAAATGAGATTTATTGGATAGAATTAAACGCAACTCTGAAGATTGGCACCTCGACAATGGTAAGGAGTCAGGTATGACACCTAAGTTTGATTGTGTTAAATCTTTTATGGATACCGATATTTTCCGTAAGTTTAGCACTAAATATGGACTTGATTCTGAGATAGTAGCTTCTTTCTGTGAATATTTTGCTACTTATGTTGATCTCCCTAAGGAGAAGTGGTTTAAATATCATCCCCCCATAGAAGTAAAAGTAGTTGCACCTATTAAAGTTGAAGAAAAGACTATCACTTATAATGATCCTATTGTTCCTACTTCTTATGTAGAGAAACCACCTTTCCCTGTTAGAATAAAGGATCATGCTAAAGCTTCAACTGTGGTTCATAAAAGCAATATTAAAACATATACACCTCCTGAGCAAGTTAAAGTAGAACCTAATATTGCTATTGTTAAGGATCTCTTGTCTGATAATATTGATGGGCATGTTATTCAGTTCTGTGGTGAAACTGCTAGAATTGCTAAACCTTGTGCTAAAGATAAACATAGACCTGTGGTAGGCGTGCCTGTTATTTCTGTTAAAATAGGAGATCATTGTTATCATGGCTTATGTGATATGGGTGCTAGTGCTAGTTTATACCGCATACTTTATACGAAGAAATTAAGCATGAAATTGCACCTGCTGAGTTAGAAGGAATTGATGTTACAATTAAACTTGCAAATAGAGATACTATATTTGTAGTGGGAATTGTTAGAGATGTTGAAGTTTTGTGTGGGAAAACTAAATATCCTGCTGATTTTCTTGTTCTTGGTTCCCCACAAGATAGCTTTTGTCCCATTATATTTGGTAGACCCTTCTTGAATACAGTTAATGCTAGGATAGACTGCGAAAAGAATGTTGTTACTATTGGCTTAGATGATATGACTCATGAATTTAATTTCTCTAAATTTAGTAAACAACACCGCGAAGAAGAATTGCCTAGTAAGGATGAAATTATTGGTCTTGTTTCTATTGCCGTACCTCCTAATGATCCTTTAGAACAATATTTGCTAGACCATGAGAATGATATGTTTATGAATGAAAGAAGGGAAATAGACGAAGTATTATTTAAACAAGAACCTATGCTAAAACACAATTTTCCTGTTGAAATCCTAGGGGGTCCTCCTCCACCTAAGGGTGATCCCGTGTTTGAGCTTAAACCATTGCCTGATAATCTTAAATATGCTTATCTTGATGAAAAGAAGATATATCTTGTTATTATTAGTGCTAACCTTTCAGAGCATGAAGAAGGAAGATTATTGAAAACTCTGAAGAAGCACCGTGCTGCTATTGGATATACTCTTGATGATCTTAAGGGAATTAGTCCCACTCTATGTCAACATAAAATAAATTTGGAAGCAGATGCCAAACCAGTTCGTGATCCTCAACGACGTCTGAATCCTAAAATGAAAGAAGTGGCAAGAAAAGAAATACTAAAGCTTCTAGAGGCAGGTATAATTTATCCCGTTGCTGATAGTCAGTGGGTAAGTCATGTTCATTGTGTCCCTAAGAAGGGATGTATTACTGTTGTTCCTAATGATAAAGATGAATTGATTCCACAAAGAATTATTACCAGTTATAGGATGGTAATTGATTTCTACAAATTAAATAAGGCCACTAAGAAAGATCATTACCCCTTACCTTTTATCGATCAAATGCTAGAAAGATTATGCAAACATACACATTACTGCTTTCTAGATGGTTATTCTGGTTTCTCTCAAATACCTGTGTCGGCTAAAGATCAATCAAAGACTACTTTTACATGCCTTTTTGGTACTTTTGCTTATAGACGTATGCCTTTTGGTTTATGTAATGCACCTGCTACCTTTCAAAGATGCATGATGGCTATATTCTCTGACTTTTGTGAAAAGATTTGTGAGGTTTTCATGGACGACTTCTCCGTCTATGGATCTTCTTTTGATGATTGCTTGAGCAATCTTGATCGAGTTTTGCAGAGATGTGAAGAAACTAATCTTGTCTTGAATTGGGAAAAGTGCCACTTTATGGTTAATGAAGGTATTGTCTTGGGCATAAAGTTTCTGAAAGAGGTATTGAAGATGATAAAGCCAAGGTTGATGCTATTGAAAAGATGCCATGTCCCAAGGACATCAAAGGTATAAGAAGTTTCCTTGGTCACGCCGGATTTTATAGGAGGTTCATTAAGGACTTCTCAAAAATTTCTCGGCCTCTGACTAATTTATTACAAAAAGATATATCATTTGTCTTTGATGATGATTGTGTAGAAGCATTTGAAATACTTAAGAAAGCATTAGTCTCTGCACCTATTGTTCAGCCACCTGATTGGAATTTACCCTTTGAAATTATGTGTGATGCTAGTGATTATGCTGTAGGTGCTGTTCTAGGGCAAAGAGTTGATAAGAAATTAAATGTTATCCATTATGCTATTAAGACTCTAGACAATGCTCAAAGAAATTATGCTACTACTGAAAAAGAACTTTTAGCAGTTGTATTTGCTTGTGATAAGTTCAGACCTTATATTGTTGATTCTAAGTAACTATCCACACTGATCATGCTGCTATTAAATATCTTATGGAGAAGAAAGATGCTAAACCTAGACTTATTAGATGGGTTCTCTTGCTACAAGAATTTGATTTGCATATTGTTGATAGAAAAGGAGCTGAGAACCCCGTTGCAGACAACTTATCTAGGTTAAAGAATGTTCTTGATGGCCCACTACCTATTGATGATAGTTTCCCTGATGAACAATTAAATGTCATAAGTACTTCTCGTAGTACCCCTTGGTATGCTGATTATGCTAATTACATAGTTGCTAAATTTATACCACCTAGCTTCACATACCAACAAAAGAAAAAGTTCTTCTATGATTTGAGACATTACTTTTGGGATGACCCACATATTTATAAAGAAGGAGTAGATGGTGTTATTAGACGTTGTGTACCTGAGCATGAACAGGAACAGATCCTACGCAAGTGCCACTCTGAAACTTATGGAGGACACCACGCGGGAGACAGAACTTCACATAAGGTATTGCAATCCAGTTTTTATTGGCCTACTCTCTTCAAGGATGCTCGTAAGTTTGTCCTATCTTGTGATGAATGTCAAAGAATTGGTAATATTAGTAGACGTCAAGAAATGCCTATGAACTATTCACTTGTTATTGAACCGTTTGATGTTTGGAGCTTCGATTATATGGGACCTTTTCCTGCCTCTAATGGATATACACATATTTTAGTTGCTGTTGATTACATTACTAAGTGGGTAGAAGACATTCCAACTAGTAGTGCTGATCATAACACTTCTATTAAAATGCTTAAAGAAGTTATTTTTCCGAGGTTTGGAGTCCCTAGATATTTAATGACTGATGGTGGTTCACATTTTATTCATGGTGCTTTCCGTAAAATGCTTGCTAAATATGATGTCAATCATAGAATTGCATCTCCGTATCACCCACAGTCTAGTGGTCAAGTAGAATTGAGTAATAGAGAACTCAAATTAATTTTGCAAAAGACTGTCAATAGGTCTAGAAAGAATTGGTCCAAGAAACTTGATGATGCATTATGGGCCTATAGAACTGCATATAAAAATCCTATGGGTATGTCTCCGTATAAAATGGTATACGGAAAAGCATGTCACTTACCTCTCGAACTAGAACATAAGGCATATTGGGCTATTAAAGAGCTCAATTATGATTTCAAACTTGCCGGTGAAAAGAGGTTATTTGATATTAGCTCACTTGATGAATGGAGAACCCAAGCTTATGAAAATGCCAAGTTGTTTAAAGAAAAGGTTAAAAGATGGCATGACAAAAGGATACAAAAGTGTGAGTTTAATGTAGGTGATTATGTATTGTTATACAACTCTCATTTAAGATTTTTTGCAGGGAAACTTCTCTCTAAATGGGAGGGCTCCTATGTTATCGAGGAGGTCTATCATTCCGGTGCCATAAAAATCAACAACTTCGAAGGCACAAATCCGAAGGTGGTAAACGGTCAAAGAATCAAACATTATATCTCATAATCCCATAAATGTTGAAACCAATATTATTGAAACCGTAACCCCGGAGGAATACATAAGGGACACTTTCCAGAACGTTTCAGACTCCGAAAAGGAATAGGTATGTGTTGGAAATATGCCCTAGAGGCAATAATAAAATGGTTATTATTGTATTTCCTTGTTCATGATAATTGTCTATTGTTCATGCTATAATTGTATTAACCGGAAACCGTAATACATGTGTGAATACTTAGACCACAACATGTCCCTAGTAAGCCTCTAGTTGACTAGCTCGTTGATCAATAGATGGTCATGGTTTCCTGACAATGGACATTGGATGTCATTGATAACGGGATCACATCATTAGGAGAATGATGTGATGGACAAGACCCAATCTTAAGGGTAGCACAAGATCGTGTAGTTCGTTTGCTAAAGCTTTTCTAATGTCAAGTATCATTTCCTTAGACCATGAGATTGTGCAACTCCCGGATACCGTAGGAATGCTTTGGTTGCACCAAACGTCACAACGTAACTGGGTGGCTATAAAGGTGCACTACAGGTATCTCCGAAAGTGTCTGTTGGGTTGGCACGAATCAAGACTAGGACTTGTCACTCCGTATGACGGAGAGGTATCTCTGGGCCCACTCGGTAATGCATCATCATAATGAGCTCATTGTGACTAAGTAGTTGGTCACGGGATCATGCATTACGGAACGAGTAAAGTGAATTTCTGGTAACGAGATTGAACGAGGTATTGGGATACCGACGATCGAATCTCGGGCAAGTAACGTACCGATTGACAAAGGGAATTGTATACGGGATTGCTTGAATCCTCGACATCGTGGTTCATCCGATGAGATCATCGTGGAACATGTGGGAGCCAACATGGGTATCCAGATCCCTCTGTTGGTTATTGGCCGGAGAGTTGTCTCGGTCATGTCTGCATGATTCCCGAACCCGTACGGTCTACACACTTAAGGTCCGATGACGCTAGGGTTATAGGGAAAGTTTGTACGTGGTTACCGAATGTTGTTCAGAGTCCCGGATGAGATCCCGGACGTCACAAGGAGTTCCGGAATGGTCCGGAGGTAAAGAATAATATATAGGAAGTGAGGTTTTGACCACCGGAAGTGTTTTGGGCATCACCGGTAATGTACCGGGACCACCGAAGGGTTCCGGGGGTCCACCAGGAGGGGCCACTAGCCCCGGAGGCTTGCATGGGCCAAGAGTGGGAAGGGACCAGCCCCTGAGTGGGCTGGTGCGCCTTCCACCAGGGCCCAAGGCGCAGCTAGGAGGAGAAGGGGGAAACCCTAGGCGTAGATGGGCCTAAGGCCCACCCTAAGGCGCGCCCCCCCTCTTCCCCTCTTGGCCACCCCCTCTATCCCATCTAGGGCTGCCGCCCCCTAGGGGTGGGAACCCTAGAGGGGGTGCACCCTCCTCCCCTCCTCCTATAAATAGTGGGGGTTTTGGGGCTGCCACACACACGAGTCTCTCTCCCTCTTGGCGCAGCCCTACCCCTCTCCCTCCTCATCTCTTGCAGTGCTTGGCGAAGCCCTGCTGGCGTGCCACGCTCCTCCACCATCACCACGCCATCGTGCTGCTATTGGACGGAGTCTTCCCCAACCTCTCCCTCTCTCCTTCCTGGATCAAGACGCGGGAGACATCGCCGGGCTGTACGTGTGTTGAACGCGGAGGCGCCGTTGTTCGGCGCTTAGATCGGAATCGACCGCGATCTAAATCGCTGCGTGTACGACTCCACCAACCGTGTTCTTGTAATGCTTCCGCTTAGCGATCTTCAAGGGTATGAAGGTGCACTCCCTCTCTCTCGTTGCTAGTATCTCCTAGATTGATCTTGGTGACACGTAGGAAATTTTTGAATTATTGCTACATTCCCCAACAGTGGCATCATGAGCTAGGTCTATGCGTAGATTCTATGCACGAGTAGAACACAAAGCAGTTGTGGGCGATGATTTGTTCAATTTGCTTACCGTTACTAGTCTTATCTGATCCGGCGGCATTGTGGGATGAAGCGGCCCAGACCGACCTTACACGTACGCTTACGTGAGACTGGTTCCACCAACTGACATGCACTTGATGCATAAGGTGGCTGGCGGGTGTCTGTCTCTCCCACTTTAGTCGGTTCGGATTCGATGAAAAGGGTCCTTATGAAGGGTAAATAGCAATTGGCATATCACCGTTGTGGTTTTGCGTAGGTAATAAACATTCTTGCTAGAAACCCATAGCAGCCACGTAAAACATGCAACAACAATTAGAGGACGTCTAGCTTGTTTTTCAGGGTTTGCTTTGTGATGTGATATGGCCAAAATGATGTGATGAATGATATATGTGATGTATGAGATTGATCATGTTCTTGTAATAGGAATCACGACTTGCATGTCGATGAGTATGACAACCGGCAGGAGCCATAGGAGTTGTCTTAATTTATTTATGACCTGCTTGTCAATGAAAACGCCATGTAATTACTTTACTTTATTGCTAACCGTTAGCCATAGTAGTAGAAGTAATAGTTGGCGAGGCAACTTCATGAAGACACGATGATGGAGATCATGGTGCCATGCCGGTGATGATGGTGTTCATGCCGCGCCTCGAAGATGGAGATCGAAGGCGCAAGATGATATTGGCCATATCATGTCACTTTATGATTTGCATGTGATGTTTGTCATGTTTTTACATCTTATTTGCTTAGAACGACGGTAGCATAAATAAGATGATCCCTTATTAAAATATCAAGAATTGTGTTCCCCCTAACTGTGCACCATTGCTAAGGTCCATTGTTCCGAAGCACCACGTGATGATCGGGTGTGATAGGTTCTAACTTTTGCATACAACGGGTGTAAGCCAGATGTACACACGCAATACACTTAGGTTAACTTGACGAGCCTAGCATGTACAGACATCGCCTCAGAACACGGAAGACCGAAAGGTCAAACATGAGTCGTCTAGTGGATACGATCAACATGAAGATATTCACCGATGATGACTAGTCTGTCTCACGTGATGATCAGACACGGGCTAGTTGACTCGGATCATGTATCACTTAGATGACTAGAGGGATGTCTATCTAAGTGGGAGTTCATTGATTAATTTGATTAGATGAACTTAATTATCATGAACATTGTCAAAAGGTCTTTGCAAATTATGTCGTAGCTCACGCTTTGGTTCTACTATTTTAGATATGTTCCTAGAGAAAATTTAGTTGAGAGTTGACAGTAGCAATTATGCGGACTGGGTCCGTGAACTGAGGATTGTCCTCATTGCTGCACAGAAGGGTTATGTCCTTAATGCACCGCTCAGTGTGTTGAACCTCGAGCGCCGTCTGTAGATGTTGGGAAACATCTGACATACACGTTTTGATGACTACGTGATAGTTCAATGCGTAATACTAACGGTTTAGAATTATGGCACCAAAGACGTTTTTGAAACGTCGCAGAACATATGAGATGTTCCAAAGACTGAAATTGGAATTTCAGACTAGTGCCCACGTCAAGAGGTATGAGACCTCTGACAAGTTTCTTAAGCCTGCAAACTAAGGGAGAAAAGCTCAATCGTTGAGCATGTGCTCAGATTGTCTGAGTACCACAATCGCTTGAATCGAGTGGGAGTTAATCTTCCAGATGAGATAGTGATGGTTCTCCATAGTCACTACCACCAAGCTATTGGAGCTTCATGATGAACTATAACATATCAGGGATAGACATGATGATCCTTGAGCAACTCGCGATGTTTGACACCGCGAAAGTAGAAATCAAGTA
The DNA here is from genome assembly GCF_003073215.2 of Triticum urartu. Lineage (NCBI taxonomy): Eukaryota > Viridiplantae > Streptophyta > Magnoliopsida > Poales > Poaceae > Triticum > Triticum urartu. Next base: position 93,053,726 of record NC_053028.1, on the reverse strand, counting down.
GGAGCATCAATTGTTGATGGTTAAACCACTAGTTTCAAGAAGGGCAAGGGAAAGAAGGGATACTTCATGAAGCGGCAAATCAGTTGCTGCTCTAGTGAAGAAACCCAAGGTTGAACCAAACCCGAGACTAAGTGCTTCTATAATGAGGGGAACGGTCACTGAAGCAGAACTACCCTAGATACTTGGTAGATGAGAAGGCTGGCAAGGTCGACAGAAGTATTTTGGATATACGTTATATTAATGTGTACTTTACTAGTACTCCTAATAGCACCAGGGTAATAAATACCGGTTCGGTTGCTAAGTGTTAGTAACTCGAATTAAAAGGCTACGGAGACTAGCTAAAGGTGAGATGATGATATGTTGGAAGTGTTTCCAAGGTTGATGTGATCAAACATCACATGCTCCCTCTACCATCGGGATTGGTGTTAAACCGAAATAATTGTTATTTGGTGTTTGCGTTGAGCATAGACATGATTGGATTATGTTTATCGCCATATGGTTATTCATTTAAGGAGAATAATGGTTACTCTATTTATTTGAATAATACCTTCAATGGTCTTGCACCTAAAATGAATGGTTTATTGAATCTCGATCGTAGTGATACACATGTTCATGCCAAAACATATAAGATAGTAATGATAGTACCACATACTTGTGACACTGCCATTTGAGTCATGTTGGTATAAAATGCATGAAGAAGCTCCATGTTGATGGATCTTTGGACTCACTCATTTTTAAAAGATTGAGACATGCGAACCATGTCTATTGGTAGATATGCATGAAGAAACTCCATACAGATGGATCGTTTGGACTCACTTGATTTTGAATCACTTGAGACATGCAAATCATACCACATGGGCAAGATGACTGAAAGGCCTCGTTTTCAGTAAGATGGAACAAGAAAGCAACTTGTTGGAAGTAATACATTTTGATGTGTGCAGTCCAATGAGTGCTGAGGTACGCAGTGGATATCGTTATGTTCTTACTTCACAGATAATTTGAGTAGATGTTGAGTATATTTACTTAATGAAACACAAGTCTAAATTATTGAAAGGTTCAAGTAATTTCAGAGTGAAGTTGAAGATCGTCGTGACAAGAGGATAAAATGTCTATGATATGATCATAGAGATGAATATCTGAGTTACGAGTTTGGCACACAATCAAGACATTGTGGAAATTGTTTCACAACTAATATCGCCTGGACCACCATAGTGTGATGGTGTGTCCGAACATCATAACTGCACCCTATTGGATATGGTGCATACCATGATGTCTCTTATCGAATTACCACTATCATTTATGGGTTAGGCATTAGAGACAACCGCATTCACTTTAAATAGGGCACCACACAATTCCGTTGAGACGACACCATATGAACTATGGTTTAGAGAAACCTAAGCTGTCGTTTCTTAAAAGTTTGGGGCTGCGACGCTTATGTGAAAAAGTTTCAGGCTGATAAGCTCGAACCCAAAGCGGATAAATGCATATTCATAGAATACCCAAAAAAATTAGTTGGTTATGCCTCCTATTTCAGATCTGGAAGCAAAAGTGATTGTTTCTAGAAACGGGTCCTTTCTCGAGGAAAAGTTTCTCTCAAAAGAATTGAGTGGGAGGATGGTGGAGACTTGATAAGGTTATTGAACCGTCACTTCAACTAGTGTGTATCAGGGCACAGGAAGTTGTTCCTGTGGCACCTACACCAATTGAAGTGGAAGCTTATGATAGTGATCATGAAACTTCGGATCAAGTCACTACCAAACCTCATAGGTCGACAAGGGTTCGTACTACTTCAGAGAGGTACGTAATCCTGTCTTGGAAGTCATGTTGCTAGACAACAATGAACCTACGAGCTATGGAGAAGCGATGGTGGGCCCGGATTCCGACGAATGGCTCGAGGCCATAAAATCTGAGAGAGGATCCATGTATAAAACAAACTATAGACTTTGAAAGAACTACTTGATGGTCGTAAGGCTATTGGGTGCACATGGATTTTAAAAGGAAGACGGACAATGATGGTGATACGTCTCCAACGTATCTATAATTTTTGATTGCTCCATGATATATTATCTACTGTTTTGGGCAATATTGGGCTTTATTTTCCACTTTTATATTGTTTTTGGGACTAACCTATTAACCGGAGGCCCAGCCCAGATTTGATGTTTTATGCCTATTTCAGTGTTTCGAGGAAAAGGAATATCAAACGGAGTCAAAACGGGACGAAATCAACTGGAGAAGTTATTTTTGGAAGGAAACCTACCGGATAGACTTGGACCCTACGTCAGAAGATGAAGGAGGTGCTCACGAGGGTAGGGGCGCGCCCCCCTGCCTCTTGGCCCCCCCTTCGGTCCATCGACGTACCCCTTGTACCCATATATACCTACGTATCGTAAAACTTCCAGAGAGCACAATAGATCGGGAGTTCCGCCGCCAAAAGCCTTCGTAGCCACCGAAAACCAATCTAGACCCGTTCCGGCACCCTGCCGGAGGGGGAATCCTTCTCCGGTGGCCATCTTCATCATCCCGGTGCTCTCCATGATGAGGAGGGAGTAGTTCTCCCTCGGGGCTGAGGGTATGTACCAGTAGCTATGTGTTTGATCTCTCTCTCGTGTTCTTGAGATGATACGATCTTGATGTATCGCGAGCTTTGCTATTATAGTTGGATCTTATGTTTCTCCTCCCCCTCTTCTCTCTTGTAATGAATTGAGTTTCCCCTTTGAAGTTATCTTATCGGATTGAGTCTTTAAAGATTTGAGAACACTTGATGTATGTCTTGCAGTGGATATCTGTGGTGACAATGGGATATCACGTGATTCACTTGATGTATGTTTTGGTGACCAACTTGCGGGTTCCGCCCATGAACCTATGCATAGGGGTTGGCACACGTTTTCATCGTGATTCTCCGGTAGAAACTTTGGGGCACTCTTTGAGGTCCTATGTGTTGGTTGAATAGATGAATCTGAGATTGTGTGACGCATATCGTATAATCATACCCACGGATACTTCAGGTGACATTGGAGTATCTAGGTGACATTAGGGTTTTGGTTGATTTGTGTCTTAAGGTGTTATTCTAGTACGAACTCTAGGGCTGTTTGTGACACTTATAGGAATAGCCCAACGTATTGATTGGAAAGAATAACTTTGAGGTGGTTTCGTACCCTACCATAATCTCTTCGTTCGTTCTCCGCTAGTAGTGACTTGGAGTGACTCTTTGTTGCATGTTGAGGGATAGTTATGTGATCCAATTATGTGAGTATTGTTGAGGGAACTTACACTAGCAAAAGTATGAACCCTAGGCCTTATTTCCACACATTGCAATACTGTTTACGCTCACTTTTATCATTCGTTACCTTGCTGTTTTTATAATTTCAGATTACAAATACCTTTATCTACTATCCATATACCACTTGTATCACCATCTCTGCGCCGAACTAGTGCACCTATACAATTTACCATTGTATTGGGTGTGTTGGGGACACAAGAGACTCTTTGTTATTTGGTTGCAGGGTTGCTTGAGAGAGACCATATTCATCCTACGCCTCCTACGGATTGATAAACCTTAGGTCATCCACTTGAGGGAAATTTGCTATTGTCCTACAAACCTCTGCACTTGGAGGCCCAACAACGTCTACAAGAAGAAGGTTGTGTAGTAGACATCAGATGGTAAGTGTCACCATTAAGAAAGCTCGACTTGTCGTTAAGATGTTTCCTGACAAGTTCAAGGAGTTGACTACGATGAGACTTTCTCACTCGTAGCGATGCTAAGAGTCTGTTGGAATTATGTTAGCAGTTACTGCATTATTTATGAAATCTTGCAGATAGGATGTCAAAACATTGTTTCCTCGATGATTTTCTTGAGGAAAGGTTGTATGTGATACAACCAGAAGGTTTTGTCAATCCTGAAAGATGCTAACAAGTATGCAAAGCTCCAGCAATCCTTCTAAGGACTGGAGTAAGCATCTCGGAATTGGAATGCACGCTTTGATGAGATGATCAAAGATTTTGGGTTTATACAAAGTTTATGAGAAACTTGTATTTCCAAAGAAGTGAGTGGGAGCACTATAGAATTTTTGATGAGTATATGTTGTTAACATATAGTTGATCAGAAATGATGTAGAATTTCTGGAAAGCATGCAGGGTTATTTGAAAAGTGTTTTTCAATGGAAAACATGGATTAAGCTACTTGAACATTGAGCATCAAGATCTATAAGGATAGATAAAACAAAAACGCTTAATAGTACTTTCAAATGAATACATACCGTGACAAGATTTTGAAGGAGTTCAAAATAGATCAGCAAAGAAGGAGTTCTTGGCTGTGTTACAAGGTGTGAGTATTGAGTAAGACTCAAGACCTGACCACGGCAGAAGAGAGAGAAAGGACGAAGGTCGTCCCCTATGCTTTAGACGTAGGCTCTACAGTATGCTATGCTGTGTACCGCACCTGAAGTGTGCCTTGCCATGAGTCAGTCAAGGGGTACAAGAGTGATCCAGGAATGGATCACATGACAGCGGTCGAACTTATCCTTAGTAACTAGTGGACTAAGGAATTTTCTCGATTATGGAGGTGGTAAAAGAGTTCGTCGTAAAGGGTTACGTCGATGCAAACTTTGACACTAATCCGGATGACTCTGAGTAGTAAACCGGATTCGTATAGTAGAGCAGTTATTTGGAATAGCTCAAAGTAGCGCGTGGTAGCTGCATCTACAAGATGACATAGAGATTTGCAAAGCACACATGGATCTGAAAGGTTCAGACCCATTGACTAATAAACCTCTCTCACAAGCAGATATGAACAAACCCCATGGGTGTTGGATTCATTACATCACATAGTGATGTGAACTAGATTATTGACTCTAGTGCAAGTGGGAGACTGTTGGAAATATGCCCTAGAGGCAATAATAAAATGGTTATTATTATATTTCCTTGTTCATGATAATTGTCTATTGTTCATGCTATAATTGTATTAACGGAAACCGTAATACATGTGTGAATACATAGACCACAACATGTCCCTAGTAAGCCTCTAGTTGACTAGCTCGTTGATCAATAGATGTCATGGTTTCCTAACGGGATCACATCATTAGGAGAATGATGTGATGGACAAGACCCAATCTTAAGGGTAGCATAAGATCGTGTAGTTCGTTTGCTAAAGCTTTTCTAATGTCAAGTATCATTTCCTTAGACTATGAGATTGTGCAACTCCCGAATACCGTAGGAATGCTTTGGGTGCACCAAACGTCACAACATAGCTGGGTGGCTATAAAGGTGCACTACAGGTATCTCCAAAAGTGTCTGTTGGGTTGGCACGAATCGAGACTGGGATTTGTCACTCCGTATGACGGAGAGGTATCTCTGGGCCCACTCGGTAATGCATCATCATAATGAGCTCATTGTGACTAAGTAGTTGGTCACGGGATCATGCATTACAGAACGAGTAAAGTGACTTGCTGGTAACGAGATTGAATGATGTATTGGGATACCGACGATCGAATCTCGGGTAAGTAACGTACCGATTGACAAAGGGAATTGTATACGGGACTGCTTGAATCCTCGACATCGTGGTTCATCCGATGAGATCATCGTGGAACATGTGGGAGCCAACATGGGTATCCAGATCCCGCTGTTGGTTATTGGCCGGAGAGTTGTCTCGGTCATGTCTGCATGATTCCCGAACCCGTAGGATCTACACACTTAAGGTCCGATGACGCTAGGGTTATAGGGAAAGTTTGTACGTGGTTACCGAATGTTGTTCGGAGTCCCGGATAAGATCCCGGACGTCACGAGGGGTTCCAGAATGGTCCGGAGGTAAAGAATAATATATAGGAAGTGAGGTTTTGACCACCGGAAGTGTTTTGGGCATCACCGGTAATGTACCGGGACCACCGGAGGGTTCCGGGGGTTCGCCGGGAGGGGCCACTAGCCCCGGAGGCTTGCATGGGCCAAGAGTGGGAAGGGACCAGCCCCTGAGTGGGCTGGTGCGCCTCCCACCAGTGCCCAAGGTGCAGCTAGGAGGAGAAGGGGGAAACCCTAGGCGCAGATGGGCCTCGGGCCCACCCTAGGGTGCCCCCCCTCTCCCCCTCTTGGCCGCCCCCTCCATCCCATCTAGGGCTGCCTCCCCCCTAAGGGTGGGAACCCTAGAGGGGGCGCACCCTCCTCCCCTCCTCCTATAAATAGTGGGGGTTTTGGGGCTGCCGCACACACGAGTCTCTCTCCCTCTTGGTGCAGCCCTACCCCTCTGCCTCCTCGTCTCTTGCAGTGCTTGGCGAAGCCCTGCTGGCGTGCCACGCTCCTCCACCATCACCACACCGTCGTCCTGCTGCTAGACGGAGTCTTCCCCAACCTCTCCCTCTCCCCTTGCTGGATCAAGGCGCAGGAGACGTCACCGGGCTGTACGTGTGTTGAACGCGGAGGCGCCGTTGTTCGGCGCTTAGATCGGAATCGACCGCGATCTGAATCACTGCGTGTACAACTCCACCAACCGTGTTCTTGTAACGCTTCTGCTTAGCGATCTTCAAGGGTATGAAGATGCACTCCCTCTCTCTCGTTGCTAGTATCTCCTAGATTGATCTTGGTGACACGTAGGAAAATTTTGAATTATTGCTACGTTCCCCAACAGTATGTGGTACGGTAAGTAAACCGACTCCAAAACAATTTTTAAGGCAATATTTCTCCGTTTTGGAATATTTAGAAAAATAGAAAATTAAGTAGCAGTCCGGGAAGGACACGAGGGCCCCACAAGGGTGGAGGGCGCGCCCTACCCCCCTGGGCCCGCCCCCTACCTCGTGAGCTCCTCGTGTGCCTTTCGGACTTTGTTTTCTTGCAGGATATGTATTTTGATCAGTAAAAATTCATTATATAATCTCCTGGGGTTTTGACTCCCGTATCACGCAAAAATCCTCTGTTTTTGTTTTGAGCTGTTGCTGCTGCAGATTAGAGCAAGATGTCTTCTCAAGAGTCGGTCGGGGAGAGCCGAGTATCTAATCCGGCACCAGAACCAAGGGCAAACAGCGACCCTGACCACTTTGGGCCAGCAACGGAGGAAGAGATGGAGGCTGACCTAATGAGGGTAGATGCCATGGAGGATCAAGAAGTCACCTCTCGCTCCCAAGCTGGATTCACAATGGGAGAACTACAGAGCTCAGCTATTCCAAACTCGGTTATCCCTTCCAATGTTAGATTTCTTTCTTATGAGAATATGAAAAAGAGTGTCACCGGTTCTCCCGCAGCTATGCAGCACCCTTGGGTGCAGGGAGCTTTGGCTATTACAGGAAAACTCCGGAAGGAAATAATGGACCTCAAGCATCAAGTAAACAAGCTTGAGGAGGAGAATCGTATTTTGAAGGGCATCATCGCCAAAAACATCGCATCACCATCCCCAAAAAGAGAGACATAATCACCTGGGTATGGCACTCCACTTGGCAACTGCCAAGCTTGGGGGAGTGCCCCGGTATCGTATCACCATCACTTTTATCTTTACCGTTTTCCTTAGTTCGATCTTATTAATAGTATTTTGATCTAGTAGAATAAAGTTTATGGCATGATCTAGTTGTGAGTTTTGCCTTAATATCCTTCTATGTAATTGAGTCCGTGAGCTATATAATAAAGATTAGTGTTGAGTCAAGGGATTGATTATTTTGCCATGATCCTAAGTGAATAAAAGAAAAGAGAAAGAAATAAAAAGAAACAAAGAGATCATATGGATCTCATGGAGAGTAATGAGCTCACATAGAAAAAGTATGATGAGTAAAAGTTGTTGAGAGTTGACAAGTATAGTTTTGGTCATCGTTGCAATTAATAGGAAGTAATAAAGAAAGAGAGGTCCTCACATATAGATATACTATCTTGGACATCTTTTATGATTGTGAGCACTCATTAAAATATGACATGCTAAAGAGTTGACATTGGACAAGGAAGACAACGTAATGGGTTATGTTTTCCTACATCTGAGATAAATTATATTGTCTTGGATCCTCCAACATGTTGAGCTTGCCTTTCCCCCTCATGCTAGCCAAATTCTCAGCACCAAGTAGAGATACTACTTGTGCTTCCAAATACCCTTAAACCAGTTTTGCCATGAGAGTCCACCATACCTACCTATGGATTGAGTAAGATCCTTCAAGTAAGTTGTCATCGGTGCAAAGCAATAAAAATTGCTCTCTGAATATGTATGATTGATTGGTGTGGGAGAAATAAGCTTTATACGATCTTGTGATGTGGAAGTAATAAAAGCGATGGACTGCATAATAAAGGTTCATATCACAAGGGGAAATATAAAGTGACGTTCTTTCGCATTAAGAGTTTGTGCATCCAACCATAAAAGCGCATGACAACCTCTGCTTCCCTCTGCGAAGGGCCTATCTTTTATCATTATCTTCTACCTTATGCAAGAGTCATGGTGATATTCACCCTTCCTTTTTACATTTTACCCTTTGGCACGCACAATATGTTGGAAAGATCCCGGTATATATGGCTAATTGGATGTGGGTTTTCATGAACTATTACTGTTGACATTACCCTTGAGGTAAAACATTGGGAGGCAAGACTATAAGCCCCTATCTTTCTCTGTGTCCGACTAAAACTCCACACCCATAAGTATTGCGTGTGTGTCAGCAATTGTGAAAGATTATATGATAGTTGAGTATGTGGACTTGCTGAAAAGCTCTTATACATTGACTCTTTCCTATGTTATGATAAATTGCAATTGCTTCAATGACCGAGATTGTAGTTTGTTAGTTTTCAATGAAGTTTACGATTCATATTTGATATTGTGATTGAATTATTACTCTAGCATTAGAGATTATATGACAAAAAATTATATAAGTTGTTGTTATAAGGATGATCATGATGCCCTCATGTCCGTATTTTATTTTTATCGACACCTTCATCTCTAAACACGTGGACATATTTTTCGATTTCGGCTTTTCGCTTGAGGACAAGTGAGGTCTAAGCTTGGGGGAGTTGATACGTCCATTTTGCATCATGCTTTTATATCAATATTTATTGCATTATGGGCTGTTATTTCACATTATGTCACAATACTTATGGCTATTCTCTCTTATTTTACAAGGTTTACATAAGGAGGGAGAATGCCGGCAGCTGGAATTTTGGGCTGGAAAAGGAGCAAATATTAGAGACCTATTCTGCACAACTCCAAAAGTCCTGAAACTCCACGGAACACCTTATAATAAATAATGAAAAATCCTCGCCAAAGATGAAGACCAGGGGGCCCACACCCTTCTCACGAGGGTGGGGGCGCCCCCCCTAGGGCGCGCCCCCTACCTCGTGGGCCCCCTGGTGGCTCTCCGATGACCATCTTCTCATATATGAAGTCTTTCGTCGAGAAAAAAATAGCAGGCAACCTTTCGGGATGAAACTCCGCCGCCACGAGGCGGAACCTTGGCGGATCCAATCTAGAGCTCCGGTAGAGCTGTTCTGCCGGGGAAACTTCCCTCCCGGAGGGGCAAATCATCGCCATCGTCATCACCAACGCTCCTCTCATCGGGAGAGGGCAATCTCCATCAATATCTTCATCGGCACCATCTCATCTCAAAACCCTAGTTCATCTCTTGTATCCGATTCTTGTCTTCAAGTCCGGGATTGGTGCTAGTAGGTTGCTAGTAGTGTTAATTACTCCTTGTAGTTGATGCTAGTTGGTTTAATTGGTGGAAAATCATATGTTCAGATCCTATATGCATATTAATACCCCTCTAATTATGAACATGTTTATGCTTTGTGAGTAGTTACGTTTGTTCCTGAGGACAAGGGAGAAGTCTTGCTATTAGTAGTCATGTGAATTTGGTATTCGTTTGATATTTTGATGAGATGTATGTTGTCTAGCCTCTAGTGGTGTTATGTGAACGTGGACTACATAACACTTCACCATTATTTGGGCCTAGAGGAAGGCATTGGGAAGTAATAAGTAGATGATGGGTTGCTAGAGTGATAGAAGCTTAAACCCTAGTTTATGCGTTGCTTCGTAAGGGGCTGATTTGGATCCATATGTTTCATGCTATGGTTAGGTTTACCTTAATACTTTTGTTGTAGTTGCGGATGCTTGCAATAGAGGTTAATCATAAGTGGGATGCTTGTTCAGGTAGAGAACAGCACCCAAGCACCGATCCACCCACATGTCAAATTATCAAAGTACCGAACGCGAATCATATGAGCGTGATGAAAACTAGCTTGATGATATTCCCATGTGTCCTCGGGGGCGCTTTTCCTTATATAAGAGTTTGTCCATGCTTGTCCTTTGCTACAAAAAGGATTGGGCCACCTTGCTGCACTTTATTTACTTTTGTTACTTGTTGCTCGTTACAAATTATCTCATCACAAAACTATCTGTTACCACTTATTTCAGTACTTGTAGAGAATACCTTGCTGAAAACCGTTTATCATTTCCTTCTACTCCTCGTTGGGTTCGACACTCTTACTTATCGAAAGGACTACGATAGATCCCCTATACTTGTGGGTCATCATGGCACTGCAGCGAGCCCTGCCCTTCACAACATCGATGGCGACGAAGCACATCGGTGGCGGCGAGCCCATGTTGCAGAGCATGTCGACTTGCAGCACCGTCGTCTCACAACAAACGAAGTCCGGCATGTTCAGATCTCACAGCATTGGCTGCCGTCCTTTGGAATGTCGGACACCGCCATGGTGGCGGCATTTCTCTTCCTCTTGTTCTCTTTGAGAAGCAGTGTTGTTTTTGGTCGCATGCTTGGTGGAAAAGCGGCCATGGCAGTCTGCTGCAACTATGAAGGAGGGTGAAGTCCTTCTGGCGAGATCCAGTAGATGGTCAGAAAAAGAAGGGATAGAGGAAGGGGGGATGAGTCCACTTGTTCCGCATGGCCATCAAAGATATAAGGATGGAGCGGTGCGAGAGAGATGGAACAGTCACAAGCACAGGGGCACGTGTCGCACGCTTGAGGCGGCCGACGGGCGAATAGAGATCAATCGGGTGATTTCCGGCGTGTACCCAAATAATAAATAAATGGCGTGCTAAAAAATTTGATGTCAGATTTTTTAGACATGGCAAATCAAACTTTTTTCATGGCAATCTATATTGACAAGAGGATGACAAGTTTAGTTTGCTTGCAAACACAATAATTTCCTGGCAAAAATATAAACTAAGTCGGATTTGCCATGCTTACAAAGTAAACTCGTCACCCTCAAGAAATATATTTTACCATGAAAAACATTCGATTTGTGATGCCTAGAAATCTGACGTTTGCTGAATATTGTGGTTCTAAATAAAAAATTCCTCTTGTTCTCTAAGTAAATGCAAATATTTTTTGTAGGAAGAGTAAGACTACATGAAAATGATGTTGTATGCAAAATGAAAACACTCTTACTAAGACATTAGAGCAACTCCAACGCGCCGATCCATTTCATCTGCGCGCGTCCGTTTGGATCGGCGCGGACAGAAAAGTCGGCCCAACACGCCGACTCAAACGGACAAGCCTTCGCTTTTCGTCCATCTGCCGACCCATTTCCGACCCAATTTTGAGCCTCATTTGCGTCAGGGTGGACATGAAACGGATGTCCGCGACGCCCGCCTACTCCTCCCCCTGGCCCGCTAGTCGGTGGCACATTGGCCATCCTCTCTCACCCCAATATCGATAGCAATCCCTCGCGCGCCTCCACCGCGTCGCCGCCACCCATTTCCGGTTCCTCTGCGAGCAGCCGGTGCCGACACACCTCCCCCAACGCCGCCACCTCCCACGTCGTTGCCACCATCGTCTCGCCATCGGGGCACCGAAGCTTCCCACCCCACCTTCTGACGCCACCGTGAGCAGGAAGCCGCCTCGCCGCCCCGGCCAGCTCCTTCGTCCTGACACCGGCGTGCTCGTCGGACGCCTCTAGGCTAGCCACCTAGCCCAAGGGAGGCGTGCGTCTCTTCGCCGGCCAGCTCCTTCGTCGACTCCCGCATGTTGCTCGACAGTTTGCCAAGGTCACCGTCCTTTGCAATGTCGGCCACAGCCGTGGTGGAGGCGCCCTCTTCCTCTCGTCCTCCTTGAGAAGCGGACGCGAGATACCGTTGTTTTTGGTTGTGCACTTGATAGAGAGGCGTCCATAGCAGTCAAGGAGGTCGACGGGGCGAACAGAAATCAACCAGGTGATTTCCAGTGTTTCCCAAATAATAAACGAAAATTTCCTCTTGTTCTTTAGTGAAATGCAGATGTTTTTCTTGGCCACATGTAAATCATGATGTATGCAAATGAAAACACTCTTACGAAGAAACTATCTTTCTTCGCAAAAAAACCAAATGATAAGTGTCACATGTGTGCCACAAAATAACCCCATCCTGATGTTTTTATAACTAAAATTGACATAAAAAACCTCAAAAAAGCTAAAATTTGTCATTCAAATAGAAAGTTGCCATGCTTCGTAACTAAATTTTTTATCATCGGATAACTAAAATTGTCAATGTCAGGATGAAATTGCTTCATGCCACACACGTGCACTTATCATGATATTTCAGTTCCACTAGCAAAAAGACCCATGCGTTGCAATGGGAGAAAAAAATATCCTCTCATATCTCTAGCTAGGTCAGTTGGACAAACTGTGTGTGGCTGGTTGGCGGGTTATGAGATCGAACCCTCCCATCGACAATTTTATTTTTTGTTGGTTCTTCGGACCTGGGCCACAGTGTGCATCGGGTGGGCATCCTCTGTTGGGCCAAAACAGGTGGCAAGTACGAAACCAATTAGCATACGTGAAATTAGTTGAAGCGGGACCAAATGAAGCAGGACGAAACCGAGTACTCCCCCCATGCGAATGTACTCTTTCCTGCTTTCCTCTTGTCCCTGGCGGCTGGAACCCTAGCCGCCGCCAGGGGAGGCCGATCTTCCAACGTCGCTATCCGGCGGCTCCCCTACGCCGGCGACCTCGGTCATCGATGGTGAGGTGGGTCGCCGGATCCACGCGCGTGGATCACTTTTACTCTCGTAGTCTAGGTTTTAAGGTTGTTCATCGTCTTTGCTTCAGCGGTGACGATGACAATGCTGAATAAAGATTATTCAGATCCTTCCTTGACGAGGCCATCGGTCCTCTATGGTTGGGGATGGATTTGAAAACCAGTATGTTCAAGCAAAGATGGCGTGGCGGCAGCGGCATCCTCGTGGTGGACATGTGTCCTCAGGCTCTGCCGTTGCGACGGCATTTGCTCCAGCGTCGGTGCAGAGCCTGGGAGGTATTCCAGGAGCGGATGCAGATTGTGGTCTGCATCGACGACATCTGGAAGACGGAGCATGTGCTGGGCTCGTGGTTCGTGGATGGTAGATATGGTTTCCTCCTTCGGCGTTTTAGTCGTGGTGGGTGCCAGATCTGAAGTTCGATGGCGTGTCCGAGGTGTTGCCCCGGTCTGATTCGTTCAACGGTAAGGGCTTCAATTTTGGTGGGCCACATTGGAGTTCCGCAAAGCTGTATATCAGCGATGGAGCCGCGTCGAGCTCGGATGAGGAGGTGATTCGTCATTCTTTTCTTCGGTGGCTGCTGTGATGGTGCCGGAGGCAGGTGACGGGCGTTAGTGTCAAGCTTAGAGATGTTCTGCTATCTTTTCAATTTTGTCATGTCGGTCTTTATGTGACTTGCACTTTGTTCTTTATGATATGGATGAGAACGAATTATCATGAAAAAGAAGTAGGACGAAACTAAGAATATCATCTCCTTTTAATAATAGATATAGATATAGATATAGACTAGTACAAATGCCCGTGCGTTGCACCGGGCGAAATATTAAATATAACTTTACACCGGGTAATTATTTTTGGTATGAAATAGTCTTTAATTAATTTTATTTTTTGTTATTCAGAAAAACATGAATATTTATTTTGTTTTGAGAAGGTGTTTTTTTATTTCAAGAATATTTATTAAATGGAATCATTTTTACGGTGATGAACATTTTTTGGAATATAATATTTCATTTGTGATTTGTTCTGCACTATTTTTTGGGCTTGGCTCATTGAAAACTTGACCGACACACACACAGAGAACACGCATGAACTCGATCTTTCTTCCCGTTTCCCATTCTTCTTCCCCTCTGTTAGGATAGAGCCGATACCTCCTCCCTTGTCCCCGTCGTTCTCGGAGGATGAGGGCAGGAAGAATAGCGCTTCTAGTGGCCGCACCATCGTGTCCTTTGCCCGCTCCGCCATATCAACCGGACCTTGGGTGGCTCCCTCTTCCTCCATGTTCCCTCCCACCCATCTGGAGTAAGAAAGCGACCATGGTGAGCTTGCCATGGAATGTAAGCGGCTCCATTGTTCACATCATGTCTGGCAATGTCATTGTCAATTGGGGGAAATCCATATATGAGAACATCAGACATCTCATTTCCTCTTTCCCCACATCCCACATAAACCAGAGCTTCAGAATTGGAGTACCGCGAGCATTTTCAAACTCAATGGACGGTATAGAGATGGTACCAAGAAAATACTATATACGAAGATTTTCCCACATCCATGACAACAGAGCAGTCAGCTGACCACCTTAGAAAGTGCCTGACTAATGCATAACTACCTAGTAGACAACATATTTGCATCAGTAAGCCATGGTATAGAATTATTTGATTATTTCATGTATAGACATTCAGACCCATGTTTTTCTTTCATTTTTGAGTCCATTATTGTAGAAAAAGGCTTATGATCTGGATTACTATGCTTTCTCGACACTCTTATCCTGTCCATCTAAATCTCAATGAAGATGTGCCGTTTCAGCCACAACCATCTGTCATAAAAAAACACCAGATGAATGCAGATGATAATGTATATCCTTGATCTATACAGGATATCTATAAAGACTGCAGCTTCATGTATTACCAAGTATGAAGTCTGGTTTTTGTGTAATATTCATGGTGGTGGAAGCCCTTTCTTTTCGACAAACCACATAAGATAGGAAACCAACCTTACTTCACCTAACGGTTAGCACCTAAGCCTTCCTCTGTCAATTTTATTAGCTATATATAGTTTCTCTGCACACGTCTGCACAATTTAGAAACCTAATGTTCTGTTAAACACAAATTCACAGAAGCAGTCAGAAGATCTGCCTTTGTTGAATGATACGTAGTCCCTAAAAGTTTCCACAGAAGAGGCAAATGCTAGAATCACCTCGCTCTGACACTTTACTATGAATCATCTACGAATCACTGGGCCGGAGAAGAGGATATATTTGGTTGCCTAGATTCAAAAAAAATGATGCCTGATACTCACCACCATTTATAACTTCTAGTACATCGCTAGGGATTGGAAGGATCTACATATCCTCTTCCATAATCCTCCAAGACCAAGAGCAAACTGACGGATTTCATTGAGCGCCTCTGAGGGAGTCCTGGATTAGGGGGTGTCCGGATGGCCGGACTATACCTTCGGCCGGACTCCTGGACTATGAAGATACAAGATTGAAGACTTCGTCCCGTGTCCGGAAGGGACTTTCCTTGGCGTGGAAGGCAAGCTTGGCGATACGGATATGTAGATCTCCTACCATTGTAACCGACTCTGTGTAACCCTAGCTCTCTCCGGTGTCTATATAAACCGGAGAGTTTTAGTACGTAGGACGAACAACAATCATACCATAGGCTAGCTTCTAGGTTTTAGCCTCTCTGATCTCGTGGTAGATCTACTCTTGTACTACCCATATCATCAATATTAATCAAGCAGGACGTAGGGTTTTACCTACATCAAGAGGGCCCGAACCTGGGTAAAACATCGTGTCCCCTGCCTCCTGTTACCATCCGACCTAGACGCACAGTTCGGGACCCCCTACCCGAGATCCGCCGGTTTTGACACCGACATTGGTGCTTTCATTGAGAGTTCCTCCGTGTCGTCACTTTTAGGCCCGATGGCTTCTCCGATCATCAACAGCGATGCGATCCAGGGTGAGACTTTTCTCCCCGGACAGATCTTCGTATTCGGCGGCTTTGCACTACGGGCCAATTCGCTTGGCCATCTGGAGCAGATCGAAAGCTACGCCCCTGGCCATCAGGTCAGATTTGGAAGTTTGAACTACACGGCCGACATCCGCGGAGACTCGATCTTCGAGGGATTCGAGCCACAGCCGAGCGCGCTGCATTGTCACGACGGACATGATTTAGCTCTGCCGCCGAACAGTGCCCTGGAGGCCGCACTTGTGTCCGCTCCGACCCCTAGCTCGGAGCCGATCACACCAATCGAGGATGGGTGGTTAGACACCGCCTCGGGGGCTGCAATCTCTACGGCGATCGAGCCGAACACCGGCCCTATTCTCTGCAAAGCCCGTGACTCCAAGGAGCCGGACTCCTCTCCAGACTCCGAGCCCTCCGCGCCCCGACCGATCGAACCCGATTGGGCGTCGATCATGGAGTTCACCGCCGCGGACATCTTTCAGCACTCGCCTTTCGGCGATA